>NW_009708583.1:0-33793 GCF_000703405.1 Apaloderma vittatum | reverse complement strand
AGATATAGATATATAGATATAGATGTAGATGTAGATGATATAGATATAGATGTAGATATAGATATAGATAGAGACATAGACATAGACATAGATATAAACATAGATATAGATATAGATATAGACGTAGATATATAGGCTACTTGTAGCTGAAAGACTTTGCAGAAACCCTTATTGATACCTGGAAAGAACAGTTTGTACCGAGTTAAAAGCCTGCTTATATCATGGGTTGCCAGGGGAACACACCAAACGATTGTCAGTTTTTAGGAGGTCCCACCACACCTATCTCTCACCACATATATTTCCCTAAATCTGCACAGGACTGTAATATCCCCTAGATGTGAGATCCCAGATCCTGGGAGCACCCACAGCTCCTGGCTGGGGAGCCCCTGGTTCTGCCTCAGCAAACAAGTAAGGGAGTAGCGAGCATCCCATCCTGGCTTTACCAGCTGGAGCTTCCTTTCATGTTTCTTTTTGAGGAAACATTCTGGTATCATATTTTCTCCCTTCATGGGAAATGTCAACATTTATGAAATGGGAGCAAACTGTTTAAATTTTTTATAGACTGAAAAGATTAAGCTTTGGCCAGCTCTTGTCAAAATTTCCCTGGTTCCCCATAAGCAAATGAATTTGAGTGAAAAAGCGGAGCTGACCGTAGCACTGCATGGAGCACGCCATCAACTTGTTCCCTGCAGTCCTACCTTGTTACTTGAGTACGCATAGGAATCCGAGGTGTATCTTTATAGCTCTGTGTTTCCACGACCTCCAGTATCTTTTTTCTCTCATTTGCTATTTTATTTTGTTACCTGGATACAGCTATGAGCCTAGTGGCACTTAAAAACCCGATTGCTTGTATATGCTCCAATTGCAGTTCTGATGAAGGAGATGAGATAACCCGGTGTTCTCATCTGCGCATCTCAGGCACAATAAGAATAGATAAAGGAATGCAAAGAGCATTGCAAAACACTATTTATTACTATTTTTACTGCTGGTGAGTACTCCAGATGAATCCCTGTACACCTGAACTTTCAGACAGTTGGTGCTGTTGGGCCATCAGCAGACCGTAGTCACTCAACTCCCTTCTCTATCTGAATCCCTAATAAAAAAGAACACCCAGGCTTAGGGTGGAATTTGTTTTAATCAAATATTCGCGTCTTGTATTGAGGCTTTCAAATAATCACTGTCCAGTGGTAAGTGATACAACATGACATACTGAAAAGCATTTCCAAATTTATTGGAACGTGATTGCTGAGGAGCTCATTTTCTGCAAGGTCTTAAAATACAGCCATGTAGTAAAAAAACTTTATTTCATTGTCTGGCTATTCTGCCAAGTCCCTTCCTTCCTGGAATGTTTATTAAATCTAGTTTCATGTGGTCTGTAAATATATAAATATATATATTCATACATATATATTTAAATATATTCTTCTATTACCTCAGAAGGCTGGGTGGCCTGCCAATTACATCCTAGTTTTTGGGGAAACAGTACTTGTGTTAGAATTTCAGCTACATGCTATGATGAGATAAAACAAGTTTGCTCTCTCTCTGAGAGCCTTGCCCTTCCTGCTGCTGCTGACTTGATCTAGACGATGTAACTTGCGCCAATGAAGATGTAGTGATTTCTCTTTTTTTTTCCTTCATTTTGTTTTCTTACATTATTTATTTATTTAAAATTGGAAAAAAAACAAACAGCAAAAGCACAAAATACTGACTTGAAGATGCCAAGGCAGCTGTCTGGCAGTGTTAATCAATGATCTCTGCTTGCTCACAATGTACCACCAACATTAGATCGTGGGCACAAGAGCAGAACAAACCCAGCACAGCCTTAGTGTAAATGACCACAAACTTTTTCATATGTCTAAAAACTGCACCATCACACTATTCGTTTGTCTTCTCTGGTTAAATAATCGAATCTCTGTTGTTTCAGTATTCTTGATGGTGGTTCTGTAAGTTCCTTGCTTGTTACATCTGAAAATTGAATAAAAAACGCCTTTGTGCTGACAAGCTTCGTTGTACTCAGTGTTCAAAATATCAAAGGATGAATGCTAAATGTTCATAATGTAAAGTGTCAAGAGTGCAATCTGGGATAATAGAATACATGGCTTGCAAACTTGCACTTTAATATGGCAAACTACTTGGTCAGCAAGCAAATTAATTCATTTATGATTTGATATTATTGCAAGTAGTGGGTCAGCTTCTGCAGGCAGCTGTGTCTGCTGTTGGGTTTTGCTACCAGGCTCTGTCTGCTGTAGCAGATAGATATATCTGCTATATCTATCTGCTATATATCTGCTATCTGCTATATATATATCTATCTGCTATAGCAGATAGATATATGCTATAGCAGATAGATTTGTAGATGCCTACCAGAAAATAAAGGTGCATTCTTAGTTCAAGGGTATGAATTCAGTGGCTTTCCTTACATATATCTGTTCCCTGTCGGGGTTTTTTATAAGCCTTTTTCCCCAGTGCATGTTCACTGTTCAAAGGGACTAAAAAGCCCGTTTGCTGCAATTATCTGGTTATCCTTTTTAAATAGCGATTGTTGTGCTGTGTGAATCGATTGTGCAGATGTTTAAAACACAACAAGTACGGTGAACTGTTGTCAACGACATGTTGTCTCCCACAGTTCCACAAAGAATCTCGAACATGTTTTCTGGCAGAGCTGCTCGTTTTCCCAGCGCAGATATTTGCAAGCCTACCTCTGCAGTTTGTGATTATCGAAATGAACGGTAAATATTAACCTCTGAGAGCTAGAATAATGTGAAAAATTACAAAAGTAAATGTTAGCAGAAGTATCTGTTACACAGGCATAGAGAGAGACAACACTGAAAGGATTTATGTTATTTTTTGAGTCTTGGCTCTCACACGAAAGTTGTGAATCTTTCGATTGAAAGGAAAGTAAGGTCCAATTTTTCAAAAGCAGCCTTGAAGGTTTGTTTTCCAGAGTTCAGTGACCTGATTGAAAGAACAGCTCTCTGTAAAAATGATTATGGAAGAGGGAAAAAAGAAAATATTTGACATCCTGTAAAAGTTACAACGGCAAACGGATTTTCATTCTCTTGTACAAAAAAAACCCTCAAACCACCCAACCCCAAACAAATGGATTAACAGATTTTATTGCTCTCTTTCTCAAAGAAATAAAGGAAACTTGGTAACCCCTCTGAGTTGGCTGACTCTGTCCTCCTTGATTGACACAACTTATGGAGTACACATCTGTAAATAATTATTTCATCTGTTGATAATGTCTTATAGATGGGTGTGTTGTGGTCCTTAGTGATCGGATAACGGGATCAAATAAGCCATTGCTAAAACCAATGCCCGTAAGTGAAATAGTGTGGAAGTAATTGCATAACAGTTATTTAAGCAGAGGTACAACATTGATCAGACGTTTTTGAAGAGGAAGTTGTGGCTTTTGGGTGTGATGAGCATCTGATTTGGATATCGCTCAGACAAATGCCTGTTACGCCCTGGTTTTAGGTGACTTTCACCCAAAACTGATGTCTGTATTGCAGTGACAAAAGAATTTCAGGCCCCTTAAAGTGGTTAGGATATTTTCTCTTTCCATAAAAATATTATGAAAGTGAGCCCCACTCTTTTGCTGCATCCTACAGGCACAAAATATAACGCCTCCTTGATGAAGCCCTTCTCGACATGTTTCAGATGTAGACCTGGGTTAGCTGAGCTGCCACGATTCCCAGAGGACAGGAAAAAAGTCAGAGGTGAACTTGTAGCCCCATGACAGCAATGTCATCTACGCCCGCTGCCTGTTCCTTCTTTATGGGCAATCTGGTGGTCTTCCTGCCACAGGCATCTCTGTGTCATACATTTCCTTTGTGCCATCCCAGAAGTAGCATCAGCAAAAATACACTGGAAGAGCACACTGGGCTGGTAGCCAATGCAGATTTATGTCTTCTTCTTCTTTTTTTTTTTTTTCCTTTCTCCTTTTTTTTGTGAGCTCCCTTTGATTTAAAGACCAGCTATTTATCACGGATGAGGCATGATCTAGGGACCAGGGCTTGGCAGTGGACTCCTGCTGACTGGCCCCTGGCAGGATATTTGGCCCAAACTCTGCTCATGTGTTGGGTTTTCACTTGTTTAAAATCCATTTGATGCTTTCTTCTCCTTGGAAATGGCCACTGAGGGAGATTTTTCAGTTTATTTTCTCATAGATGGTGATCCACAACTTTTTGTGTGGGAGCCTTTTCTGATAGGAGGTGATGCAGAATGGCAGCTCAGTGTCCCAGTATGGATACTACCCAGTATTCAGCGGTGATCAGGACAACTCTTACAACAACCGGTGGTCAAAGTCTGACTCAAATTATTTTTATTTTATTTTGAGTGATCACCAGGCAATTTGCATTTGGAGAATAATTTCACATTTACTCCAGTGGTTTGTGGCTAAAGTTGTTGTGTCTGAGCAAAGGCTGAATCTGACTTTTCCCTTACGTATTTTGTCAAGGTGAATTTGTTAAGGTAATGCCCAAGTGAAAGCGCTAAACCACTGGCTTAAAACAGCTCTTAGCATTTGTTACAAACGCCTCTACATCTCCAAGCTGTCTCACGTCCCTGCTGTTTGTTGGTTGCTTGTTGTTTTGTCATTAACATTAATATCGTCTTTAGATGCGCAGTCAGTATTTAATATTAATAACTATGGTTTGTAGATCGACTCTCCCTTTTTGCTCGCGGCTGCGGGGCGCACAGTGGCCCTGAGCTTGTCCTTCCCCGGCAGCCAGTGAGGCAGAAGGAGAGAACTACATTAGGAGCCCCTGGAGAAAGCGGCACGGCACTTAAAGGATGGAGATGCTCTTCAGGGAGGTGGTGGGGAAGCGTGGGGGTTTGGGAGGGGTTTTCAGCTGGGTTGTGGGTTTTGCTTCTTTGCGCTCTCCAGCATGTCCCACCCCACGAAGCTTATTCAGGCCTGGGAGGGCAGTTTTTTGCATTAATTAAAGTAAAAATTCATAATGAAGAGGGGTCGAGGGTGAGACTACGTCAAGAGGTTCTGCTGATCCAGCTCAAGTGGGAAACGTTGCCCAACCTGCCATGCTGGCTCTCCTGGCTAAAGTCTGGACAGGTCCAGAGGGGGATCTGGAGAGGCCCTGGGGGGCTCAAGGTAATGGTAAATTCCTGTGTTATTTTTAGACAATTGGGCAATATGGCCTGTTAGGAAAACCCACATGTTTTCAGATGTTTCTACCCTACCACCATGGAGAGGTGAAAGTCATGGAGTGACTTTAACTCATTTAGTCGTCAGTTGACTGAATGACAACTCATTTAGTTGTCAGCACAGACTAACACGAGAGGTCAGAGTTGCTCTTCAAACAACAGAGATGGTGGGTTACTGTTTTTTATACGCTTACACCTTGATAAAATCTATAATAAACCATTATTCCCGATTATGGTTTGGGCTGGAAACTCATTTGGGATTTTTTCTCAGGGGGCTGCCAGGTGGTGTCACCCCTGGGATGAACAGGGCATGTGAAGACCAAAGCTGCAGCTTTTGCTCCCGTCCTGCACCCACCAAAGACGGTGCTGGAGGAACCTCTATTGACAGCGACTTCTACAGACCACAGGGAAAACCCTGGTCAACATGTCTATTAAACACAGTTCAAACAACAGCGCGCCAGATATGTTATGAATATTTTAAAATGGCTTCTTAAAATTAGGGAATGCCTACTGAAGGCAGTCGTTAGTGCAGGTTTCATTAGAGTAGCACTCTGTAACGAGTTATCAAGTTACGAACTAATTTAAATTGTGTCTATTAAAATATCCTTTTTACATAAAACAGGGGGCATCGGGGTTGTAAAATAGACTGGGGCTTAAAAATGTAAGCTAATAAATATCTAATAAGTTACAACGCGTGTTTAAACTGATATAGCACACAATATACTGAGTAAATATTGTACCGTGTAATCTGAGCGGCCCTCGGACAGCCCTGGAAGCAGGTGTAGGGTGATCTATGGAACATTGTACCATGAATTTCTGGGTCTTCACATAACATGACCCCTCCTCCGTGTTGCTGCTCTTCTAAAAGCACATTATTCAAATGCAGCCTCTACCTGAGCATCTGACTTTGTTTCACCAAGTAATTCATTAATGAGTCCTCCGCGTGCCGTAGGTGGCTCATATCCATTATCCTCATTTAATGGTTTAGCCTAAGGATGTCTTTCAATATAAATAATCTTCCACAATGCTTAGATAGCATAGTTGTGTTTCTTTATATAGTAAATGGAAATTATCTGAAAGCATTTGACCAGATTTTGAAGCCTATGGCATAGAGCAGGCCAGATATAGCATCTGCCCATTTTTTTTTAAACAGAGGATATATTATCCCACCCGTGCGGTATCTCCCACACAGACAGAAATTCATCCAACACGTGTTCAAGTAATTTTCTCTCTCCAGCTTTTAGCTGGCCACGTAGACTTTTAAACTACCCTTGGTGCTTTAAATGTAGTTTTAAATTGCACCTAATATTTGGTAGGTAATTCTTTAAAGCTGTTAGCACCTATTCAGAGAGTAAGTAAGGGGATTTTTCTTTTTCATGTGTGCCTTCTGGGATGTTAAAGGATCCAAGGCTGGGGATGCAATCTCAATCCAGAACTGATCTTTGCAGTTTCCTGCAAGGGCGGAATGGGAAAAGTAAAATATTACTTTATTAAAAATTGCTCAAAACACATCTTCCTTGTTAAATATGCAGAGCTATTCAAAAATATTACCTTTCTGGGAACAGTAACAGTATTCTGATTGCCTGAGTTACTATTTCCAGTACTTGGTTTACCGCTAAGGAAAAATTAGGACTTCAGGAGAACTAATGAGTTTCTACTTTTTCTGAGGATCAGAAAAATGAATGTCCTCCAACTGCGGAGGGGCTAGAGGCTCGTGTCATTTAATGTGACAACAGGATTCACTCATATTTGATCATGTAATTAAAAGAAATGAGGGATAAAGTTAGTAAGCATACCACCTTAGCATTTAGAAAAGCCCAGGGCTAGTAGAAAATTAATATATTATACAACTGGAGGGATCGTACTCATCAGGAAGGTATTCTTGTAAGTCACCGGCATGAAGGCAGAAACTGAGAGCAACGTTCTTCATACTGTACGTAGTATGACTTTATCTCTGCCACACATGTTTACAGTATTTACAATATCATAGTCTTTTCCCTCACAAATTAAATTAATTTGGAATCACTTCTAGACAAAGTCCGTACAAGTCTGAATCCCTTCCAAGCTGCTTTTGCAAACTACACTTTCCCTATATAAATTATTCTACAGTTCTCTCAGTGAAATTAATTCCGCACACTGTATCTGCTAATGAGAGTCCACCAAATATCTTGCTATTGCCCACGCTCGTTAGCCTGCGTTAATTTACAGGAAGCAATCAACATCTGCCGAGCAGCCAGCACACAAAAGATGTCTTTAGCATTTATGGAATCTAAATGTTTCTAACCCTTCCTCACCTCCAAAGCAGAGTCCCGTGCAGCAGGTACATTAGCATCAAGGTTCCTGGAGAACAGTTGCCTTCTGCAGGAGTGCTCTTAGCCCCTAACCAAACCCTCCTGCCTTTCTGCTAAATGATTGAAGAATATCTTGTAAATCATTTACCTCTTCCTGCTGCCAGTTTTCAGCTGGTAGTGTTTACTCCGTTTTCAACGTGACGGCAGAGTTAAATTTTCATTTTGCTGAAAAAGGACAAAATACGGTGAGCCTTTTTTGCTCGTTATTGCCTAATCATTCCGGAATGAGCTGTTTCTCAATCCCATGCATCACAGATGTCCTGTCAGGGCTCATATACACCGAGTGAAGTATTTGCATCCCCGAGCCTGCTGATAGAGTGAGCATGTTTGTCTACAAAGTGCTTTTAAATGAACTAATACATGATTCATGTGGACTCCTTTGAGCAGAACACCAATCTGTCTGGACAGAGTTTGCTGTAGGCTTGACAATAGGAACATTTTTCTCTAGGTAAGACAGGTACAACCATCCCCTGCAAACACGAGGAGTGAGTGGTACCCATGGCCCGGCCCATCCAGATCCTATGCTGGGTTATCTCGGGGAGCAGGAACGTGCCCTATGGCAGAGGTTGTGTTTGAGATACTCTTCACAGCATCTCTCTTTGGATGCTTGTGACATGAGCTATGCACAATCTGTATCTGCTCAGTCATGCTTGAGCAGGAGAGGATAGTGTACCACCTTTATTATTTATACAGGGTTACAGTAAGATTCTTTGCAGTCGAAGGGGGAAAAAAAATGATCCCAAGTATACTGTTTCCTATTGAACTAAATAGATTTTTAATCGAGTCTTTGTTCCTTTGGGTAATTGACTTAACAGAGTGGGCAAATTAATTTCAGATAAACTATAGCTGGGATTTTCCAAGGAGCACGAGGGTGCTAGGGAGTCAGGTCCAGCGCAGCGAGAGCAGGGCAAATATTTTAATTCCTCCGGCTTTATGGGCACCACATCACAGCCCAGATGTTTAGACCTGGAGCTGAATTCAGAAGCTTTTATGCAAGTTTCTGAAGTCAGTCAAAACACTGATTTAGAAAAGGCTGCAGAAAACAGTTCAAAAAATTCCCAAGTGCTTGCAAGTGTGTTATACACGCATAACCTCCTCCCTGCATTTAATAACCTAATCTAAATGTTACTTTTCGCAATGCATTATTGTTTGAGTCTTTCTGTGATGTTTGGCATGAGCACCTTTGTTTGGGTCTTATCTGGTTATAAAAGCCATTGAAACAAGTTCATTTTCCTGTGACCCAACCAGAACCCCACTAAAGTGGTGAAAGACTGATGAGTAAAATTAACATTGCTCTGCAGTTTCAAAATACCAGCTTTTGCTCTGCTCTAAAACATAACTCTGTTTATATTAAAGCTTATCCTGCAAGGTCTATTGTAAAAACAAGGAACTCGGAGCACTTTTAAATTCTTTTTAAGTCATAAAGGAGCAGGGAAAAAAGCGTGCACGGTGATTGCAGGTAAGAAGTTCTTGAGGTGTTGTTCCTTTTCAGTTTTCCCAAATCCAGAGCCCCAGAGAGAGGAGGAAAGCTGCATTCCTGTGTCCAGGCTGGCAGCAAAGCAAAGGCCAGAGGAGGAGCCCGAGGGCTGAGTTTGCAGATCTGTTGGCTTTTATGTTGTTGAGATAGGCAACACTAGACATTTTGCCTCCCTCCAATGTCAAAGCTATTAAATCCTAAATCTTGTACATAGGATGCCGTGCCTACAGACAGAAGGGAAAACTCCTTCCAATATTTTTAAGGAAATGAAAAATACACACTTTAAGAATCTATAGCTGCTTTTCATGGCTGAAAAATTGCATTGTGCAGACTGAATACAATAAAACCATCAATATTATTAAAGAAAATCTACTGTATGGAAAGATCTTGCATTGCATATTTTGGTGCCTTAGTCATATAACTTCAGTAATTAAAGAGCAAATTAACTAAGCAATAATTAAAAGGAAATTATTCCTCAGTTGCCAGTTGCAACCATCATGAAATCAAGGAACGTGACAAATAGTGCTTTCTATTATTTACATGTCGCGAATGAAAGGATAAGTATGTATCTATATGATTTGTCTCTCCCAAATACATCTTGGTAAAAATATTTGTAGTGCTGTCCAATACAAAATGTAGCATTTTTCCTCCGTGTAGCTGTTTGTGGAGCTGGTGAATTGAAAATATATTGGTTTATATTTTCTCTGTTATTCTTTCATAACACATAATATTCTGTTATATCTTGTTAACCTGGCTGATCTTATTGGCATATCCTGAGTTACCACCCAAAATTTTGAACACGGTTTGGCTGCTGATGGAAGAGGCATGGCTGAAATGGTACTCACTGCTGGATGGCACTGAGGTCAGGAAAGTTTATTCTGGATTTGTGAAAATAAAAGGCACAAACTGGAGTTAAAGAAAGAAAAAGATATACCATTACGACCTGCAAAGCAGGCAGCATTCCTTTCCTGTAGTCGAAAAACCTTTAATTAAAAGATTATTTGTAATAGCAAATAATAAACCTCACTAAGATGAATTATCTAAGTCTGAGTAAAAGCTTGCGTATCTTTTCCAGGTCTCTGCAGCAATAAGGATGAAAAAGTAGATGAGGGAAATGCTGTTTTTCTCTTTGCTACTGCTCTCTTCCTTGTTTGGTTATTTGCCTGGTTTTGTCACATGGGATGTAGGAGACAACCTTTCTAGTAGAGCTTCATGCCAACTCAAATATTCTTTTCCTTTTTCCCAAAGAGGTATATTAATATGATATTTAATAGTTTCTAGATATTGTCATGTAGAAGGTGGGAAGGGTTGCCCACAAAAGCTCTCGACTACTAAAGGGAATTTGGGATATTACCATAAATTTTTAAAACAAATATTAACCACATGGCTTAACTGTTTTTCCTTCCATTTCTTTGTAAGTAATACAAAATTAAACACTATTTTAAAAGAGCTTGATTATTTTTTTTTTCTCCTGTCGCTTCACTGATTGCCCTCAAAACTTTGAACTCTGCTTAGCTATTAATTATCCTGCAGTGACAGACTCCTATTAGTTCTCCTTACTGTTTTGGGCCATTAATTTTTTTTTTTTTTCCAAAAATTCTGAACAACCCTTCCTCAAGTGTTATGTTGGAACTCCACCACTCTTATGGAGGTGAGACCATCCTCCTTGTCCTGGCAAAAGGGGATAATGAATAAAGGGCCAGGGTACCCAAGGCTGGTGAGAAATGAGCTGGGTCACCAAGGGTAAATTGTAAAAAAGTACCTAAAGGAAACTGGGGTCCCTTCTTCTTCCACCTAACACCAGTGTTATTTCAGAATGAGCCTGCTGAAATTAGGGGAGTTATCCTGGCTGAATACCAACGCAATTGAGAGCAGAATCTGGCCCCGTGTTCTTGGCATGACTACTTTTTTGGCAGGTTTGGCCACTAATGTTCTCAATGGGTTTTGAGCTTACATTTAATGGCATTACATTTATTTTAATATTTTTTAAATAGCTAGTGTAAATTGATTCCCCGAAAAAAAAAAAAAATCCCTTTACCTACCAGCGTTCATTTGTATTTCAAATGGCCCATTACATTTTCACTAACAATCATTAGAGCTGTGTGAGCTTATTGGAGCTTAATCTTGGACTGAAACTGTAAAAACTGCCAGCTCTGGGGTTTTTTGCCATGCTGAAATCAGCCCTAGAAAAGGGCTTTTTATTTTTTATTATGTTACATGACTATGTAACCTGAAATATGGTTAAGCCACAGTGAGGAAATGCTGCATTTTTTTTTTAGGTCCTCCATTAGAAAACATGGGCATAGCTTGAATCAACTCTGATAAGCTAATCAGTATATTAATACAAAATCTTTCAGATTTAGCCAGAGTCCATCAGTGCAATTTCAATTTCTAGTTAAAGAATCCTGAGAAGTTACTTCGAAACTCTGAGAAGCTGTAAGCACAGAAAGCAATTGAAGAATTAAAAAAAAAACAACCAACCTTCAACAAAAACCCCAAAGTTAGAAGGATTTCCACTCATGCCTGGTGATAATCCTAAATGCAAGATGTGGGATGTGTCACAGAATACCTGACCTTGATGTCTGCATCAGCTGTTTCCGCAGTGAAGTGAAAAAAAAATGCGGGAACCTCACGATTTCTGGAGGCAAGAGTGGAAAAGAGGTGGAGGACAAGGTGCTGGACCCACAGCCATTCCAGTATAGTTTATTCTGGATGTCATCCAGGACCTCTGTCCAGGCTTGAGATGATGTATTGGTCCTTCAGTCCTCAGGCATCCCTGGCTCTGCTAAGAGGTTCTTCCATACTGTTAAATTCACCTCTTGTAATTGTTGCTAATAATTCAGATTAATAAAACAAGAGCATTAATATGGATATTTAGCCTTCTACCATGCTCAGAAGCTATGCTGCTTGCTCAGTCACAATAACACAGTGACTGAGTGGAAGTGGGTACAGCAGTCTGGATTGACCAGTAACCTGGAGGCATTCGAAACAGTGGCTTGAGAAGGCCAAATATGAAGCCATATACCAGGGCACAGATATATAAGACTGAAGGATTTAGTCCAAGTGCAACTTAGTGGTCTCTGAAGAAGCCTGCTAGCAGAAATGTAGAGAACCTGAAGATACAAAGGAAGTTTGGTTGACTTAATTCCTCCAGCTCCCACCAGTGCCCTGATCGAGACTCTCTTCCTTGCTGTCTGCTTCTTGCCTTCGTTACCTACATGCACATTTACAGGATCTCTATTTAGCTTTCTGCTCTGCTTGCCTGCCTTCCCTTCATCCCCTGTACTGCAGGACAAAGGCAACATAGCAATTTTACTGTTTTTCTCTTTTTTTTCTTCTCTGAGAATAATCTCAACTTTATTTGCATTGAACTGTTCCATCTACCTATTTCTGGGCCAGTCAAAGCCATGTCGAGCTGTAGCACTCTTGCTCGTGTTTTCTCCTTGCAAGCCTCCTCCCATGCTGTGCCATTGGCAGGTCCCATCCTTTTGCATGACTTCTTCCAGTTCATTGATACTTAGAGTGAATAGTGCTGTCCTGACATTGATCTTCTTGTACTCCAGTAGTCACTGAGAACAAACAATATCAGGTTATAGCATTGATTCCATGGATTTCAATTTTTCCCCAATCATGTTCTTGTTAAGTACCTTGTAAAATACATCATGTCACACGCTCATCTCTTCAGTTCTGTGGTGAAATGAATTCACTGCAGACAACTGCCTTCATACTGGGAAAATTCATCCTGCCCATTACCAAAGAATTAGTTGCATTTAATTCAGAGTTGCCATGCTCTGGGGAAACTTAAGGGCAGCCTATAGCATCCAGTACAGTATTTCAAATTATCATAATCTGGGAGCAACTGGACAAGCCAGCTACTGAAAAAAATGAGTACCACAATCTAATAAAAACCTAATAAAACATTCAAAGACACTCTGGCGCTCTCAGGGGAACATTATGGAATCACTGCCACTACGGCAAGAGCCCATCTCCTTCCAGTTGATCTGCTATGAAGGCGAGGTGCAGGCAGAGCCGGGCAAGCCTAAACGGCTTTTCATGTCCTCACCCAAGAGCACTGGTTTTTGGATGAACTCCGGACTCTTTTTGTAGGCACAGAAGTCAGTAAGAATACATTTCAAAGTAGCTGTACTGTGATTTGATGAGAGAGGAGATAATGTGGCCACAAGGTTTAGGATGTATAAAAACATATGTAGCTTCATTAAGTGCTCTTCCTAATTATTTTATATATTAATGCAATGCTGTCAACTCCTTGCCAGTTAATCTTTCCCGTGGAGCACTGAGCTAAAAAGACATCAAAGCAAATTTTGCTGCTCCCTTCAGTTGTACAGCTTAGGAAGGTCCGTTTTCACAAGACTGTAGGACTCCTGTATGCAGCATAATAAAACATAAATGACCACCAAATGTCCACCTTCTTGATACCAGCGATGTTTGTAAAGCAACTGCTTCAAAAAATGGTGCTCTTCAAAATGTAGGGGTTACACCAGCTAGGAGGCTCGTGTCCGTTTATCTGGAAAGTTTCTTGGCCTGATTTTAGTGCCACTTCACAGAGAAGCAAGACCCAAAGGTTACAAAAGTGGTGAAAGATTTTTTTGTCTTTTTGTCTTTTTCTTCTAAAAATTGAACTTAAACTTCCTAGTGGTAAGGTTTTCTTACTGGAAGATTTCACTGTTCTCAGGTATGAGATAGCTTTCAACATTTCTGACTCCTCTGAACAGGTTTGGTCACCATCAAAGGATGTGTTGCCTTGACCTCACCCACACAGACCAGGCGGACAGAGGTTGTGTGAACATCCAGATCTCCTGGCATAGTCAATGCCAAGGAGCTGGATGTAACAATTCTCGTCTCCCTTAAACTTACATAAATTTGAAGTTCCTATATTTAAGTCAACAGATCTGTAGTGTTTAGAGACAAGATATGAGCATCTGACTCTTCCTTCGTTCATATGATATCCTGTCAAAAGCTGCGTGAAACTGTGAAACCAGGACTGATCATGGGGGAAAAAATGCAGGAGCTTGCAGAGAGAAATACCTTTTTTATTCTTTCTCAACCTTCATAATATCAAGCAAAATATTTAAAAAAACGTTTCAGTGACATGATGGATGTAAGCGGTTTGAAAGTTTTATTGAGCTTTACTTTAGTGCAAATCTTAAAAATACTATAGAAATTATATCAAGATTTTCAGTAAGGTTCCATGCAGTATTATGAGTAAATGTAAAATTGATTTCATATTGGAAATAGATGCTAGGCAGATTTTGCATATGAAGAGCAATGAAATTACATTTATTGCTGTTTTGGTTTTTTTTAATAGAAAAAAAAAAAAGCTCTTCAGCTCAGGTAATAATTGTACAGTCTATTATAATGATCCCAGGAGGTGCTTAACAGTACTGCAATTCTAAGTTTTTACACTTTTATTTTTCATTTGAAGAAAAACTTGTCACAATAAAAGTGATGCATTAACAGAACATCACTTCCTTCTTTTTTTTATTATGCATATTTAGATTATTTCCATGAAATTGCTTATCAAATCCCATAGGCGTTTAAAGATAACTAAACAGTTACCCATTTGTGTTAACTCTGGGATATTGTGCAAGAATTTGTGATGGGACAATGAGAAGATAAAGCGGTCTCTGAGATTAATATCTTCCTTTTTTTGCATCAAAGGACTGGGTTTTTAAAACTCTGCAAGGAACAAATAATCAAAAACTCCTGTTAGTGTTCCTATGCATAGTTGCAGGTATTTAAGTAGTTTAAAAAATCTGATTCTGAGGTTTTGAAGTACCGTTCTCTGTTGACAGATAGACTCACCATAACTATATCGCTTGTTTTAGGACAAAGATGTGATTTCACCCGTTACTTTGATTCTTCTTCCTTAGAATCATTGCATCATAGAATCCGTTGGGTTGGAAAAGACCTTTAAGGTCATTGAGTCCAACCATTAACCCAGCACTGCCAGGTCCACTGCTAAACCATATCCTTGAGCACCACATCTGCATGTTTTTTAAAAATCTCCAGGGATGGTGACTCCACCACTTCCCTGAGCAGCCTGTGCCAGTGCTTGATAATGTCAACACATTACAAAGTCAATCTTCGTAAACAATTTAGGATATTCTTAATGCTTTTTTTTTTCCTCCGATCAAACCATTAGGCTCTTCCATTTTTTGGTCACACTTTTTTTTTCTGGGTGGATTCATCTTCCTACCATCACTCAGTGGTGCTCATGGTGGCCCCGCAGAGAGACACAGCAGTGGGCAGCATGCTGTGCTGACCCTTCAAGCAAACTTGAGCAGCCCATGGCCCTGCTGTTGATCAAGGGCATGGAAAACTATGGATAAGTGAACTTAGGCTGGGATGATACAGCGAGAATTAGGCTGTAAGATGGTGTTGCTCAAGCTGATCTTGCTTTTGACTCTGGTTCCTTCTCACCACTGACGTGTGGTGAGGTGGCCACGAACCCGAGGATGGAGATGGGCATCGAAGTGCCGGCTTGAGCCCGTCACAGCATGTTGGGCCATGATCAAGGCTGTCAGTTGGGCTGAGCTTCCAGGACGAGCAAGCAGGACACATCTACAAGAGGGCATTAAAGATTTAGAGGGAGGCACGCTGCCGTTCATCTGCCACCACCGCCGTAGCACCGACTTCGAACACACTTTGCCCCAAGACTCTCTCGTGGCACTGGACTGTGTCAGCGAGCGGTGCCAGCTGAACTCATGCAGTAAAGAAGAGTGATTATACATCCTGTATGTAATCACGGAACATATGTTAGAATGGCACATGAAATCTGGGCACACTGTACCCATGTAGTAAAGGCTAGGAAAATTATGAACAAGCTACAGAAGGAAAACAAGTTGCCAAAATTTCCCAAACCAAGCAGGAGGTTCCAGTGAGCTGGAACTCCACGCGGTATATTCTTGAGGGGGTTTTGGAACAGAAACCTGGATATGTCTATAGCATGTTGGCAATGCTCATGATATAAAGAGCAGATGTCCTCACCTCCACCCACCCGATTGTGGCTGCCAGTTTTTCTAATATCTTCTGCCTGATGAACTGTCCAGTGGCAAGAATTTAGGCAGAAAAATATAAATGATATTTCTGAATTAGGGATGTTTTACTAGATGTTAACCTCCCAGAACTGTGCAATATGGCAGCACTGGTCAAGGGAAAAAGATAAAGCAAATCATGTTATGTCTTGGAGAGGAAGTTTAGGTAGTTAGACTTCAGATAAATGGATAAATCAGATAAATGGATAAATCAGATAAATAGATAAATCAGATAAATGGATTTCCTTTTTTTAAAAAAGGAGTTTCCTGAAAGCTTGTAGTTGTTAAAATTGATTGAGGAGTTCAAAGAGTAAGAAGAAGTAAGAGAAAAAGCAGCTTAAAATGTGTAAAAGGAACTACAGTGCAAGTTGTTTTCTAGATGGAAGTGGTAAGGCAACTGCCAAAAGGCAGAAAAGACGAGAAAGTTGAATAAATATTCTTGTTTTATAATGCAGCCAGAAGTCAATCTTAGCACTCTTATCGCATGATGGTGGTCAAACTTTCCACGTCGATGACAGGTCAGTGCAATGGGAAACAAAAGACCTGCTAACATTAGCACCAGGTGAAATGCTGCCCTGGGAAACTAACTATTCAATTAGAGGAATGGGGGAAGCCCCATGACTACTGGTCAATGTGGTTACCTGTGACTCCTTGACTTGGTTAATCAGCACATGGTTATGAAGCCAGTCATGTAACAAAACCCAAATTATCAACCTGATTGAGGACTTAACCATCATTTGGCAGGGTTTTTTTTGACACAGTTCAATTTATCGTGTTTATCCACAACCTGGAAGGAGACATACAATTATGGATGGATGGGGTACCGGTGATACCCAGGGAGGAGGACAGAGCATTGGAGATGATAACTGGAGGAGACTGTAACCATGGAGGTGGAAGAGGGGTTGCCCCTGGGCTCCCAGTGCAATGCCACAGCTGGAAGGGGTAACTCTGGGGATGTTGGTATGGACCTCGTTATCTTACTTCGTTACAGGGCACTCCTGGCTGTTCAATGATGGCACAGGGTGCTGACCACAAAATCTGTGATTCAGTGGAAGAGATATCCTATGGAAAAAATGGGCTAAGGATTAATGAACATATAGCTTACAGGAAAGGTTTTCATGGTTTAGTTTATTCAGTTTATCACAGGGAAGGTTAGGGATGATTTGACCATGGCCTGTACACACCCACATGATGAAGTGAACTTTAATAATGGGTGTTTTCATCTTTCAGACAAAGATATAACGAGGTCAGCGGCTGGAAATAAATTCAGAAGAGTAATTAGGGAATGTGGTTTTTAATGTTGGGAGTGATGAACTGACACAAGAGCATACTGGAAAGTGTGGCAAGTTCTCTAATTTTAATTGTTTTAAAGAGGTGTTGTTTTTATCAAAAACATATTTTTCAAATTCAGGCTGCTTGGGAAAATGCAGTGCTGAGGCCAAACTATCTGACCCCAGTCAGTCCTTCTGGCTTTGCAATTTATAAATCTGATAGTGTGAAAAAGGACATGCTGCCAGTAAACCAGTGTTCACAGCTCATACTAAAGAAACCCCACGGTAACAGCTATTATTTGCAACTGAAGCATATTTACAAATATGAAAAAAGGCTGCACCCTCTCAGACGTGCTGGCAGGAAGATTGGTGTTAGTGTTGCTCCAGGGATCTTTCCAGCAGATGCCAGAGCTGGAAGCTTGGGCAGCCAAAAAGCATCCTGGTATGTGGGGGCCACGCTCCTGTCATCCCCCTTTGCAAAACTCCCAACATCTTTGGGGAAAAAAAAAATAAATTATTTGATACAGGCTACTTAAAATGCCTTTCAGTGCATCAAACTGGACAGGTGGGTGGGTTTCACGCTGCTAATGGCGCTGGAGGTGGTTGGGAGAGAAGGGTGAGCTCATGCCCACGTTGCACGTGGCTCAGCTGGAGACATCCCCGGTGGGAGGTTGTCCTGGTTGGGGAGACAAATTTCCCTCAGGAAGGGTGGACGAAGCAGCCAAATTTGTGAGAGGAAGAAGATGACTGAAAAATCGTCACCTTGTCCCAGACGAGGATGGGAGATGAAGACGAGGTCATCTCTTGCCTTCTGAGTGAGCTTCTCCACGGGCTACTCTGGAGCAGCCCAAAGTACAGCCCTGCCCGTCCCCTTTTCAGTGCATGATATTCATCTGGTAATTTCCCTTCACTTTATTGGTTTACCTTTATTAAACTTCAGCTATCACTTTCTTTCCAATTAAAGATATATTTTTACTACTGGAATAAATAAAACGATGAGGACACAGGGAGCAAAGAGAAATGGAAACAGGGAAGTTCCTTCTCAATTAAATTCCTTTGGTTAAATTTTGTGTTCTGTAAAACAAATCAAGCTGAGGTGGCGGTTCTGGTTTGCAGCTACCGGATTTCCAATAAACCAGACATTATATCGCACAGGAGCTGTGAACAAAAAAAGTTATGGAAAAGAAAAGCTCCTGTTAAATCAAACAATGAAGATTATGTGGGAATGAGATTTCTAAAAGCACAGTTACACAGGAAAGAATTCTGCAACTTCTACGTGAAGTTTATCAAGGCACTTTAGTTCTCTCACAGCGTATAACCTATGTAAATGGTACCAATAAAAATATTCCAATTTCCATCTATATTTTGATTACCTTACAGTGAGTACAGAATATAATAAACTCCCAGTTCTATAATGAATTCAAATAAACAAACAACTACCCTAATCCCCAAGCAGACCTTCCCTAAACGAAATTGAGAATAATTTGGGGATATAAACTCTCTTTGTGTTATTTGGAAATGCATGTTACATTAACGTCGTTTGGTTTTGCTGGTATTATATGTATGATATTGATTCCTGGTGAATAGCTTAAAACAACAGTCGACTGGTAAGTAAAGGGAGCGCCAGGTTTTTCCCCACATAAAGGAAGCAATTTACATTTTTATCCCATTAATTTCTTCCCTTAAAATAGGTAAAAGAAAAAAAAAAAGAAATAGTTTCCTAGTTGAAATGTTTTTTTGCCCTGTGGAGTTCTGGTAATAAAGAGCAAAAAATGCACGAGATAATTGTTAACACTTTGCAGAAGTGGCCCCGGAGCGCCTGCTGGGGAGCTTGCTCGGGCGCAAGGAGCACGAGTCGGAGATGCTGAGCTGGAGATACCTTCTCCTTCACATTCAGCCCTGTCCTGAGCAGCCTTTATGGATTATCCAGTGTTTAAGAGGACAAATCGCAGCCTAGGAAGGTCTATTTACCTTGCATTAGGCGCCGGAAGCCTGTAGGGGGAGATTTCTTATTACTCTTTAAAGTAAGTGAAGAAGGAGAAGGATCGTAATGCTTATGGGTATTATTTCTTGCTGGAGGTTTCCCTTCTTTAAAGACTCCAGCCTCTAAATTAGATGAAAAGACCAGATGTTACTGCAATATTAAATCTAAATAGATTTTATTATATATCTAGTACTTAATATAAAGATATAATATTAAGTTTTCATCTAAATTAGTAGATATAATTGTTTAGGAGAGAGGCACTTGTGATGATTTCCAGCCTTTAAACCTATATAAGTTGCAGGGACGGAGACCTGAGACTCCTCTCTGGCCTGAAACAGCAGCCAGTTCTTGGGCATTGGGATCATGGTCCTTGAAAGGGACGTTCTTCTCCTCTCAGAGAGGGGAAGGAGGGAGAAGAGGGGCAGGATTTCCCTGTCCCCAGCCCCAAGGACACACTGGCTGTCTGCATACCTGCATGAACCAGAGCCTGGGCTGGCACTTCTTGCTGTGCAAAGCCCTGCTTTCATCTGCGTGACTTCAAGAAATACTCCATGTTCTCCAAAGCACTTAGTTGTGCAGATTAAGCTAACAAAGGAGGTTATTTTATAGTATATTAGAGTCAATTTTGTTTTAAAGTAGTGCCTTGGAAACCTGAGAAGAAAACCACTCTAGATGAGGGCATTTTTTTATATATGAAGTGTAGGGATTTTATTTATTGTACCAATAATCTGCATTTTTCTACATGTGACCCAAAGCCCTGCATTTGGAGGCACTTGTATGGAAGAATTGCCATCCTTGGATGTATTTAAAAGCCATCTAGATATGGTGATGAGGCCATGGTTGAGATGTGGACCTGGTAGAGTTTGAAAATGGTTGGACTTGATGATCTTGGAGGTATTTTCCAACCATTAAAATTCTATGATTCCAAGTTTAACTTTACATCTATGATTAATCCCTGGCATTAGAAACCCTGTTGTTGGCAGAAATCAGGAGCTAAAAACCCCAAACAGCTCTTCTGCACATTCATCTGTTATACAGTCCCTGTCTCGAGTATTTGTGTACTGAGGGGGAGAGGCTGGAAATAAAACAAAAATAAACCAGCACCTCAAAGAAACTCACAATTTATTTTTTTAAGCAGTGGGGAGCAGCTTAGTTACACTGTCTCTACTTTATGGAACAAGAAGCCAAACACTGTAAGTGGAAAAGCAAACAATTGCTTTGCTCATGAGAACTTTCAAAATAACACCTTTCAAAGCAAAAAAAACCTCTACCTTTTAACCCACTGAGACCTGCAGGGATTGCAATGTCCTGGGCCAGCCTAAACCACTGGGTTCAGAAAATCCCAAGTTTTTCCACTCAATGAGTAAAAAATATCCAGAGCCCTTAAAACATGGCCCTACATAATGAAACAGTCTGGTGAACAGTTTAAATACTTTTTATACATGCTTGTGTTATAAAGATGCTGGTCCTCATGACAGATACACAGCAGTTTCATGGTGCCACCCCCATGACACGAGGTGCTGGAGCGCACAAACTCCCCCCCCAGGCAAATGCTGGGACCCGAGCACTGTGATTGGTGACACTGGATGAAATTTTGCAGCTCTGAGCACAGGGCAAATTCGCAGGCAAAGTTGTTTGTGGGTGTAGGGACAGGCTGCAAAGTCATCTGAGGTTAAAAAACGTCCTCTGGGGTGCTGAAGGTAAGTTACAGCAGTAAGTTACTCCATGAGGATGCTCAGAGGGCTGGAGCACCTCTCCTATGAAGCACCTCTCCTGAGAGAGTTGGGGTTGTTCAGTCTGCAGAAGAGAAGGCTCCAGTATCTCAAGGGAGCTACAAGAAAGCTGGTGAGGGGCTTGTTAGGATGTTGGGTAGTGACAGGACTAGAGGGAATGGATGGAAGCTGGAGATGGGTCGGTTCAGGTTGGACCAAAGTTCAGATTGGTTCAGATTGGGAAGAAGTTCTTCTCCATGAGGGTGGTGAGACCCTGGCACAGGTTGCCCAGAGAGGGGGTGGCAGCCCCATCCCTGGGAGTTTTTCAGGCCAGGCTGGATGGGGCTCTGGGCAGCCTGATCTAGTGGGGGATGTCCCTGCCCATGGCAGGGGCGTTGGAACTAGATGATCTTTAAGGTCCCTTCCAACCCTGACAATTCTATGATTCTACAATATAGAAGTCTTTGGGTTAAAGTCTTGGTAAATCAGAAGCTGTGTGGGTACAGCAGAAGGTACAGTCCTCCACTGCCAACTTCTCACCATAAAGCTGGAAGACTTTGTGGTAGAACTGATCCATCATAGAGCAAGAAGGCTTTGTGGTAGGACCAGTGCCCCGTACAGCTGGAAGTTGTGGTAGGTCTGATCCATCGTACAGCTGGAAGATGTGGTAGGACTGATCCATTGCATAGCTGGAAGATGCTGTGGCAGGACCAAACACGCCAGAGCTGAGTGTTCTCACTAGGAGTAGAGTGTGCACAGAGAGGAGCGGGGCAGTTCGCACCTCACTCGGTGGGCACAGGTAGGTTCCCGCACAGATTCAGTGAACACGCAGAAGATTTCGCATGGCTCTCGTATGCAGCTAGTTCTTGTGATTAGAAAGGAATCCTGGAGATGTTTTGCCAGACTGTGAGGGCAGGCTGCACTCCTGAGGACTCACGCAGCAGGCAGGGAAGTAGGCTCTCACGGAGCCATTAACGTGCGGCATCAACAGCGAGTGCATCGACTTCATCCACGCCATCACAAGATACCACTAAAAATTCTTTAAGCAGCCTCTGTACAATAGAGTGTGCTGTCAATTAAGGGGCTATTCCTCTGCATGCTGGCATGTCAAATAGCCATTGTCTGAGTTCAATAACCCCCTCTAATTAAGTATTTACTAGATTCCACTATTAAGCCACTATTAAGCATTTTAAAAACCTTTATTTATTATGTATTAATCAATAGTCCTTTCAGCCTGTTGGATAAGTAAATGAAGATTTTACAGGTACTTTTGCTTTAATGCTGCTGAAAACCAGGAAATTCACTCAAAGAAATGCAAGTAATATTAAAAGTCCTGTAAATCCAAGTAAGAAAGGCAGCCTGAGAACTAAATGCGTGCATCAGCACCCAACGTCAATGGCCATATGCCAGCTTATGTTTTTCTCCATCCTCCCTTTCCTGTGGTGAGAGAAATGAGGGGCAGCTCTCACTCCTGACACCCAGAAGGAAGTTGGGATTCCACTCCTCGCATCTGTTCTCATCCTCTTTCCCAATTTCTCCTTCAGCCCAGTACAGATCCGGGTGAATAATAATTTCATCTACATGAACATCACTTTGTTTGCCATTAATTTGATAAAGATTTCCCCACCATTGCAATATGTGAATATGTTTACATAAGGAAACAGCAGTGAATCCAGCAGCCTAATCGGAATCCACAAAGGAACTCTGAAGTGCTTACAATCCTCTGCTCCCTTTTGGATTTCTCCCAATACCTTCACTTAATGATCACAACTCGAAAACGCTCACATTGAACCAAATGTCTTAGACTAATTATGTGTTAGTATCTGATAACATTTTGCCACAAAAATGTTTGTTTGAATGTATCTTATCAAAGTAATGTTTGTGCCCAGGATTAGCCACTGCTTGGCTAAAGATTTATGTAATCAGCTTATTTTAAGATTAATTCATGAAAAAAAATACAAATACCTATTACCACTTAATTTGTATAATAGATATTTACTATATTTTAACAGTGCAATTAAAAATTAATATGGACTGTAAAACCATAAGGTCATGTAAACACTCCACTATTTATTTGGTAGTTCACTTATCTTTTATCCCAAGATGTGATTATGCAGCCCAGACCTTTCGGGTTTTGCAGAATAGAGAAAGGTCACAAGTGAAATGAGATGAATATTCTCAACTCACTCCCGAGCAGACATGTACACAGCAAGGCACTGTCTCTGCTCATTCATCACTCCCCAGCTTGAGAGGTGGCAGAGGTTTCAGAGCATGGAAGTGGATTGATGAAGCCCAAGAGGTGAGTTGTCCCTCGGGTGAGAAGTGAAAGCTACTGAAAGAGCAGTCGGATAAAACCGTCTGTTGCCCCAGTCCTTTCTTTAGTTCAGGCTCTACTTTGTGAGCAGACAGGGCTTTTCATGTGCTTGATCGCCAGGGTTTGGCCTTGACTATGAGGTTAAAATGTCGGCGGCTTCAAAGTCTGCTGTATTAGTTTTCTTTATGCACATTTGAGCTCTCGAAAAGTTTCTATTCAGGTTATATCCTTAATTAGCTCTTCTTTTTCTTACATTTTTTTTTTCTTTTTTCCCTCCATCCACCCTTGCTCAGGCTTGCAGGGTGCCTCAGAAGCCTGATGTGTTATTGTGGGCGTTGGAAAACAGATCTTGCCGTAAGCTGCCTTCCCAGTGTCCCTTTTCGAAGGTTTACGACTGCGATGCGACCTCCCTGGGGCGTCACCGTGCAAGGGGCAGGACGATGGGGAGGGATGGAAATTCTTCTCTCTTCACATTGGTCTGCTTCCAGCTCCCACTAAAGTGGATGGTAAAGCTATTACTGGGACCCTCTCAGCACCCAGGGTTTGATCCAAAGAGCTGCACCCTTCTGGTCTGCAAAATTAAACTCAAAATCTCCTAGGACTAAACATGTTAGACAGATTTTTGGTAGCTTTAGCATGCCTGTAGACTAAAAATAACAAAAGACTAATTTTTCTTTCAATATTTCAGCACTCTAGTTTCAGTCTGAGTTTAAATCTAGAAGGGCACAGCCCTGAGAAGTTAAACACAATTTGTAAATGAGCTTTTGGGTTTTGCTGATCTTCAAACAAATTTGTCTTTCAAGATTAATTTTAATCCAAACAAAAATATTTCCTCTATGGAAGGCTTCTAAATATCAAATTCAAGCTGATTTAAAACTACCGTTACTCACCTGAATTTCTGAACTCAGGAATTTAAATCCAGGAGAACAACCTAAGGAATTCTCTCCTGCTGGCTTTATTAGCATTTCAGAAGGAGGTCCTATGTCCTCTATAGGCAGAGTCCATATCATCATTTAATAATTCAGGCTTGGCTAGCAAAGCATGGATGTGTCACAGCTAAAAATCCAGAGAAAGACGCATCCATATGTTCAAGGTATATCTCGAAGGAAGGATTCCCAAAGTGTTTTATTTCAGGGACACACAGGTCAGCACTGAAGAGCTGCTCTCTACCACTACAGCCCTGATAGCTGAATGTGCCACTAATAACATAACCAATGGTGCTACCCGACAGGAAGAATTTTCAAGCTCTTGCTCATCAATTGCCCTGTCAATTATCAGGCAATTATCAATTGCTTATCAACTCTTGACATATCAAGCCAATTAAACACATTTGAAGTGCCGATGGCACTTTCCCAACAGCTGGGTAACAATCAAATTGTTATTCCCTAGAAATTCCCATGTTTTTTAAATACTTATTTCCAAATAACCACATATAGATAAGATTACTTTGAAAGACTTGAAGCTTTGCTTCTCAGCTGAGAAGCAATATTGCTGCTCTTTATCTCTACTGGCCTCCTCACAAGGTCTGAGTTGGTTGGTGGTAAAACGCTCCTGTTCTATCAGACCCAACAAAAATAAAATCCCACAAAAGCTATGCACACAACAGCAGACAAAACCAGTTCCTCAATGCCGAGAATGGTAAAAAATAATCATAGTTATTCTGGAAAGCTCTGACAGACAATCCGGCAACTTCGAACTGCCTATATAAATCATTAGATTGCACAACATTTCTGAGGGAAAAACAAATTAAAAGGTCAAGTCTTTAACACATAAACATGCAAAAACCTCCACAATATTAATTATTTTCAGCGTAATGTAACACTAACCATTGCATATAGTTCTGTCACAGAAGAGGAAGAATTTAATTGTGTCAGTGTGATTGTCCTGGGAATTGGGGAGCCTGCCGTAGGTAGGGAGCTTGATTCCAGCCCGTGAACGCATTAGCAGCCGGTACTGAAAAGGCATTTCCATTCCTCGTGCCTGTGCCACTGAAAAGCAGAGGCATCTACCCTCCTCAAGCTCCTAAACAAAGAGTTATTATCTTCTCTTCAGCAAGAACAACAGCAAAAAAAAAAAAAAAGGATTTAAAAAAAAAAAACTAACTGCCTGACGTAAGTTAAATAAGAAATGTGGAAATAACGACTGGTGGCAAAACTTTAATATCTCCTACCTAATGAAAGCAGGTTGCAGACTAATTCAACATCACGGTTTTCACAGATGAGCTTTAGGACCTCTTTGGACCTATAGATACAGGAGGCAAAATTTTATGACCCATTCCATGGTCAGCAGAAACTTGTGAGATGTTTCTGTTATTCATTTGAGCTTTATTTTTGTTCTCCTTGTCCTGCAGTGAAGAAAAGTGGTCCCAAAGCGTGGTAGCTTTGTGTTCACTTAGAGGTTTTCCTCGGTTTAGGTTTTTTGTTTAGTTGAACTCTAGATAGCAAGCGTGAAATATTGGTTTGTCATTGATATTTTCCTTTAGATTTGTATTCTTATAACACAAAATTATGAAAACCATGTAGCAGTTTCAGGTTAATTTGTAGTTATATTTGCTGGCTTATTTCATTGCATTATTAAAACATTTAGTACCGTATGTGCCATTAATATTCCAAAAAGTAATTAGCATATTTAATCAAAAACAATTAGGAGCAAACATTGCTTCCCTTTTTAAGTTGTAAAATATTTATGACTGGAATAAACAAATGGAAAACCAAAAAGCACTTTGAGGTGTTGATTTCACACGCAGAAAACAAAAAAAAAACCCACCCAAAAGCAAAAAGGAGAAGATGCCTTCCAGCATCCAGCTTGTCTCTGATGGGTTTCTGGCTTTTCTTCCTCTTGAGGATGTCAGTCATCACGTTAACATTTTAAAACAATCAAATTTTGTTCCAGTTTCCTCATATTATAGTAAAAGAAGATAGAAGATTTAGGTAAAATGGTGTAAATACTGCATGGGAGCCAGCTGTGTGTAGATCCTTCCTGTGAGGCACAACCATGATGGACACTGGTTTTGAGGGTCTTGATACCAGGGACAGGCCTGGGAGATGGAAAAGCTAAAACCGTGACTTGTCCTGTTGGAGTCATGCTTCAACAAATTCATTGGGTTTTGTGGAATGGAGGGCAGGGAAAATGAGGCAATAAAAAAGAGCTCCCTCTCTTCATGCTGGGCTTGTAGAGATCTGCATGAAAGAAGCCACCTAACACTACATTGCAACAAATTTTCAACAATTGTAAATATTTGACCAGAGTTTCACAATAAGATTAACCACTTGACTTTAAGACCTCGTGGCCATTTCCTCTCACATTTCCTTTGCCTATCTGCATCCTTCAATCAGCTCTGCTGATGCATCAATTCATATTCAGGGGGACATCTCACTTACCAACTTTTCCAGCTACGCCACCTCCCAAATGGATGATGTGATTGCAATTACCATTGCACTAATCTTCTCTCTTTTGGGTTAGTTCTTTTAATTTGTTAGCAGGACAAGCACTTTGCTAAGAGCCTCGCATGTGATTTTTGTGCTAAAGCATTTAGAAGTGAACATGGACTTCATGAGGAGCTTGCTGGTTGCTCTGCTTTTTTATATGGAGGAGGAAGAAACTCAACACAAATCCCTGATTTTCTGCTTTTCAGAGAAATAGGTTGCTTGCAGTGATTTGAAAAGAACCTAAACCCCTACCCTGGCCAGCACGGATAGGATGGAGCGAGCTGGAAAGTGGCTCTGGCGGAGGTTTATAAATACTCTGAGTTTCTCAGCCTAAAACATCGCTCCACTTTGCCCGTTGTGCTGTAAATTAGCACGCTCCTCTTTAAACACAGTCAAAAGAAACAAAATGCATATGTAACGCTGCTGCCTCGAACACGTGAGGGGAGGAAAAAAAAACAACCCCTTATGAAATGCGGAAAACATTTGTTCAGGTCTCCAAGGAAAATGAAGTCAAACCAAACAAGCATATAATATAGATGTACGCCTCATGGGCAAAGTTACCTCTAAGCCCATATGTTTTAACAAATTAAGAGGTAAATAATTTGCTGAAGGTACAGTTCAGCCACGTCAGAACACCTCTGGAAATGAGATATCTCCACGTTTCAAGTGGTATTTCTTATCAAAAGGTTTATTTATCTACTTTTTTTAGGGGAAAAAGCCCACCTTGTTTCGTCTCAAGGAATGCTACTGTAAGTAACAATTAACCCTTCAGGGCCTCCACAAATGATGTGGTCATTTGAAGTCTAGTCTGCTTTGCTGCTCTTGTATCTGCAAGCAGCTGAGAGAGATTGATAAAATTCAGGTTTTCAATAGGGTAAAGCCACCGGGGACTTCCTTGGGAATGAAAAGAGACACAGAAAGGTTACTACATGTATCCTGGAGTCTGGTACATAATTCTACCACTAAAACTTTAATTTATGAAAAAAATGCTAGCGTGGTCCCCAAATGGTTAAATTCCACTCGAACTTTTCATTTTAGTTAGTCATGAATATATCTAACATACAGAGGCCATCAGCATCTCGCCACTAGAGACTATAAAGTCTACTTACATAGGGTTCCTGGGATTTTTCATGTTCTTATGGAAAATATCTCTGAAATCCCTGAGCTGAAAATTTTGATCTCATTTGTGGATGTGAGTGATGCTGAGAAAGGGTTGAAGAGTGAAGAGAACACTTTTCTCGCATAATTTCATTTGTCAGGAGAATCTTGCCGCTGACATTGGAAGAGTGATTTAATTGATTTTAATCATACACCTGAGATTGGGAAATTGAGCCCTCTGTCCTGAAAAATAATTCTAGGCTTCCATGAGAATGTCTAATTTGCAGCTAATAGGGTTTTTCTTCTTGTTTTCTTTTTTTTTTTTCTTGAAGTTTTGTTATGAAGTTTAGAAAACACAGATCAAAGGCTCGCATGTAGAACTGCTTATTGCAGCCGGAGACGTCGGCAAATCGGGGCCATTTTGGTCTTTCAGAGATATTAAAATGCCCATCTGCCTGGAGTGTCACGAGGTGCCGCCCTCCTTTTGGACAGGCAAGAAAACAAAAGCTCTGCCTAAGGAGCACATTATGCCTTCAGAGAAGGGCTACTTCTTTTATATGCTGAATACAGCCTGAAAGAGCAGAAGAGCTGTGATATCTTGCTGCTATTCATGTTCAATTCTTGAATTTAGCTTGCCATTGAGGGCAGTGTTTATAAATTGCTTGTACATGGCAAAGAGAGCCTTGTTGTGTTCCTCAGTATGCTGCAATGATTTATTCTAAGCAAATAAACCTCTTTTTTTTTGTTAATCTCTCTGTTCAAAATAAACAGCGTTATTCCATTACAAATATTAATATTGAACACAGATAACTTTTTGGATTATAAGAACCAGTGTGTTTCATGGTTTTCTTTCACAGCAAAATCTCCATGATCTTTATTACCTCTATCAGCTCTTATTCAGAGGGGATTACAGTCAGTGAGAAGTTTCCCTTTCTTCAAAGCTTGAACTCTGAGGACACACTTAAATTGCTCCACGCAGCTCATACTTGTTTGGGATGTAAAACTCAATAATCACAGTATTTTCTTTTCTGTAACAATCCTGAAAATTTACTTGCTGGATTTGTATTCAGAGAATTTTATATTCCAAAATTGTACTAACAGTACTGCTAAATAGTCGTTCATTTTTTCGGTGCTCCCTCTTTAAGGAAATCAGAAAAAAACCCCGGTGTTATTGATTACACGGCAATTTCAGGGAGGTGGGAACCTGCAGGAGTGAAAGGCGTAAGAGGTTCTCATGCAGAGATGGACTAACAGTACTGCTAAATAGTCGTTCATTTTTTCGGTGCTCCCTCTTTAAGGAAATCAGAAAAAAACCCGGTGTTATTGATTACACGGCCATTTCAGGGAGGTGGGAACATGCAGGAGTGAAAGGCGTAAGAGGTTCTCATACAGAGATGGGTTTAATTTAATGTGGGTGCTGTTTTGGGGCTGAGCCAAGGCAAATGCCACTTTTCAGTTTTGCACTGAGGGCTCGGAAGTCTCCCAACCTGTTTTCATCAGATGCCGAGATAATATGATAGCTGTAACTTGAAAACTCATTTTTCTGCTGAGGAATCAAAATTGTTGGGGCAAGATTGTGCTGGGTAATCTGAAGGATTCTGACTTTTGTTTTCTGATTTTAGTGATGTCTTGTCAAAACTCTAAAACCTTTGAGAACCTGCCATCTTTCTTGCTGCTTTGGCAGCAAAGAAACTAATGAAGGAGACACCATAAGGAGCTGATAAGCATGTGATTAGTGTTATTTCTGCAGCAGCAAAAATATTTATAGTGAAGGCCCTGCACAAACAGAAATATCAGCTCCTGCTGAGGCAGGGACAGTTTACATTTAGGCACAGCTGCCAAAGCACAAGCATACTTTTTTTTTTTTGCCCATATTAGTGAGGATTTGGTGTTACCCCATGAGCTAGGATAACTTGGATGAGTCCTGCTGATGATAGCCTAGCACCTTGCTGAAACTTCAGGCTCCTTTGTAGAAGGATTCTTGCTTCTGCAAGTGCCAGGAAACAAGGAATAAGTCTCCGAGGCGGCTGTTTGGTGGAGTGGAAATTTCAATACCGGGGCAAAGAAAAGGAAAATAGAACCCGACATGCATGAACTTTGGCTTCACATGCTACGACTGAGCAGAGCTCCATTCTAATCAACACAAATGGGAAAGTTTGTACTGGTTGGAAATCTCTGGGATATGAATTATCAGGAGGAATCCCTCCCAAGGGGCTATGCATCCGAGAGACCAGTCCAGCACACGGATTTCATCCTACTTGTCCGCATTGAGTGAAATTCAAGGTGTGATCCTGTCCCACTGGTAAATTGGGGCTGCTGACACGCTTTGGGGGAGGACAGAGAGGTGAAGACCTGCTGAGCATCTGTTTCGTGAGTTGTTTCAAGCGTGTGCAGCACGTGAAGGTTTTCGGGCAGGGGACATATTCAGCAAGCAGGCTCCAAATTCTTGCGTAAGAATTAGTTAATGTTTGTAAAGCAGCCTGAAGGTGACCAGTGCTGTGCAAGTGTGAAGCGTTATTATTATACAAAATGGTACGGCTCATTGTACTCCTCTGGCTGTAGCATCCACAACAATCTTGATGATGCCTGTTAATTTTGCTGACTCTTTTATCATTACCCTCCATTGGTGATTAAGTGTCATTTGTCTTATAATTTTAATGTTATCTTTAACACACATAATAAAGTTTACATAATTATGGCCTATTAATATAATTTGCATGCATGTTACTGGCAAGGCGAAGAAAATGTTTCATCATCCAGCATGTAATTTGGCTTATTTAACCATTTCCTTTTAATTTTCATCAATAGATCAGCGTGCCCTATAGGCGGAGATAGCCTCAACAAATTCTCTTTTCAAGATTCTTATCTGTATTAAGTCTCTAAAGGTCTCGGTAGCAAGACTATGAAGTGCTGAAGGGGGAACGTTTTTAAATGTCTGCTGTGGGAAGTTTTAAAAATTCACATTTTCTTCAGAAAAGCATGGGTTCTTCCTAATGAAACCAGGGAACGAGGTGCTCTCATGAAAGCTTTGAAAGTGTGCCTGCACTGTACTTCATAGCTGAGCTATAACAAGACTTTAAATGAGTAAACAGTGTTTAGATTGAACATGAAAAGAGTCAGCATGAAAAGACAGGTTCAAAATATTACATGATGCTTTGCAAAAGTGTAAATGTGCCTGCCTTTTTTTTTTTCTTCCCCCTCTCGGTAAATGGCAAGCGTTTACAACCCAACTAAAACAGTACCAAGAGAAATCCTGTGTTTGCTCTTTGGAAGATATTCAATAAATTATAGTGAGCTGCAAATGTCACTGGATTGGGAACTGTAAGAGCTTTACCTTTAAGTCTTTAAGTAAAGACTTGCAGCTGGTGCAGTGGCTAGGTAATCCCTAATGATAAGCTGCTTTTAATGTGGGGGTGAGGCAGTCTTCACACAGATATTACTGCATTAACCTTACTCCAGGTACGGTGCAGGTGTGCACAGTGTTGTGCTTTGCTGCCTTCCCTACTTTATTCTTCCAGTGTGTCTGAAGCCTGCTTTAACAGATCCTCTTATACCATGGTGAAAAGATTGCAGTTCAAGCCTATTATCAACAAAAACCTGCCAAAAGGGCTACATTGTCAGACTTTATGATGGTACTAACTATTCTGTTGTTCTCTGGAGACCAAACTTAGACCATTAAATTCACTTCATTTGTGATTTCAGTGACCTGGACTCCAGACATAGGTCTTTTGATGTAAAATGCTAGTACAAGAATCAATGGTACCATCTAGTTCTCCTTAAAGTATATCATAAAAGCGTAATGGTACACTTCTAAACAAAAGGTGACACTACTCTTGTATAATACAATTATACGAGGATGATGTTTTCAGCAGAGTTTATTTGATATTATGATGTGCAAAGACTTTACACATTGAAATAAACTGCGTAGCTGAGTTCACTCCATTATTTTCAATAGACTGACTATATCGTCTGCACTGGAATATAGATAATTTTCATACAGTGGGGAGCTATTTTCATATCCTCTCCATGAAATAGATGAGATTATAAACAGGCTGGGATTACTCAAAAACCAACACAAGCCATGTCTACAGACCCATTTAAGACAAAGGCTGCCTCTGAAATGGGCTCCTTTGATAGGGAGGCTCCCAGGACTTGCTCCGTTTATTTGACAGATGACGGCTATTTATAGCAAATGTGTAACATTTTTGAAAATTAAAATTTTACTAGTGGAATTTAGGGGTTATTTTCCACTCGAGGGACTAACAATTCTGTCGAAAGGCCTTTTTGATACAGGCACCATCTTCGGCATTAAATCTATTTGTAAACAAACCCATTGCGACAGCTCATTGTCAAACAGCGAACAGGTTTACAATTAATGAAATTGCTGCAACAAAATAAATGGTGAGTTACTACGGCTGCCGGTACGTTCTCTGCTTCTACCATAGGTTCGAAACTGGGAGCTTTTTGCAGCAGACCAAGGCTGGGAACAACCCCCATCTTCCAAGCCAAAGGCAATGCAAACTGTGGTATTTGCCTCTGCTGTTGGATTCGCAACCAAACCAAGAAGCTCACAAACTTCAAATCATAGGAATGTCAAAAAAAACCCAAACAAACACAGATCAGGGTTTTCTTCCTCCCTTTTGTATTTTTTTGAACCATTTTCAAAGAAGTTGCAAGGTGAGGGAGATGTGGTGTCTGATCATGGCTTTTGCACTCTTCGTAGGACCTGGGAGACTGCAAAGCGTCACTGCCAGCCCCGAGGGGGCACAGAGAGGAAGCTCATGGATGATGTCAAGGGAAAAATATGGAAAACAAACTTGACATCATGCAGAGGGGTGTCCTTAAGACATGGTGGTGACCAGGGACACCTTGGGCGTCACATCGCTCAGGGTGGGGTCTGCTATGGAGACGCGGCTTCATCCCTGCTGTGGTGTGGCTCTGAGCTGGGATCTTGCCCAAAGGTTTGGCACGCATTTCTATTCCTCCAAAACAATCATAACATAAGTATATACATTACCCCCCAAACTCACAATATGAATGTATAAAAAGTCTTAACCTAAACAACTTTAAAATTCCCCGAGGGAAGAGATGAATTTCACTGCGTGCAGTGACAAGGGATGAACTGGCTGCGAACCACACAGCACCCAAGCAAGGTGCTCAAATTGGGGCAGCATGCTCCTTCTTCTTCACTGAAAATATTATTAAGCCCTGGCACAGGCTGCCCAGGGCAGTGGTGGCGTCACAATCCCTGAAGGGATTTAAAAGATGTGTAGAAGTGGTGCTCAGGGACATTGGCTAGTGATTGGCCTGGCACTGCTGGGTTAATGTTTGGGTTCGATGATCTTCAAGGTCTTTTACAACCTAAATGGTTTCGGCAGACACCAAAGGGTAAAAGTCAGATTCAATGTAAAAGCCAGGTTCAGAGCATCACAAAAGCTGGGCATATATTGAAGTAGGTTGTCTCCTGTAATATTGTTACCTAAAGCATGTAAGGATCAAGAAGGGAATTATTTCAAAATAACCTGCTTGAAGGGCCACTTGTTGGAGATTTTGTCTGACAGATTGTAAGTGGTGTTCTGTTTACTCTCCCAAAATCAGTGTTGTTGTTCCCCCTAATGACCCAAAGGTTGTGCACACTCCATCGGGGATGAGGGGTTTGCTCCATGGGGTGATTTTTTTACCTAAACAAAAAACTGCAAACACTTTGGAGAAGAATGGAGCTACCTAAGGACCAAATGCTATTTTCCTTAACCATTGAAATTCATCTGCGGTCACTTCACCTGCTCCTTTATAGGTGATCCTGGCTTCACACTGCTCATAGGATCCTGCCATTTTCCCAACAGGTTGCTTTTTCTCTTTCTGCTCTTATTCTCAAAAGAAACTTAAGTCTTGTTACTGGACTAAAAAGTTTGTCATAACACAATTTAACTTTTTTTTTTT
>NW_009708582.1:140992-142087 GCF_000703405.1 Apaloderma vittatum | reverse complement strand
CCGATGTGTCCTGTAAGCTGACAGATTTCCTGGGGCGAAGGGCTGCCCTGCAGTGCGTGGGGACCCAATCCTGCTGCTGAGCAGGGAAGGACGGGTGCTGGGGGCCAGTGGGGATGCCAGGGTCCTCAGTACTGCCAAACTGCACCCATTTCCCTTGCTCACACGTGTAGGAATGGCACAGCCAAAACCCTGGGAGCCCCTACCCACTGCCACTTATGCCTCCCTTTATAATACCTTTTTAACTCGAATTTTGCACCATTGCAGTAACTTAAAAAGAGTCCTCACCCCTCCCCACCTCCTGATGAGTGGGCGGCACTTGATTATTTCACTGGGAACCAATTAACCACTTTTCCTGTGCTCCCCTCACCTTCAAGCTGGTGCAATTCCCCACCACCCCTTTCCCCTTGCAGGAGCCCTCCCAAGAAGAGCCCCCAGCTCCAATGTTTTCTGATGCAGTTAAGCAAGACAGTAGATGTTCTTCTCCAGTAATTACAGTCTCACAAGTGAAAGGATAAGTAAAGCTTAGGAGCTTAGTTTCTTAGGAATACGTGCAATATTACCTGAGCTATGGCAAAGTGTTATTGCTCCTCTATTGTGCTACTAACATCAGATAGTGTCTTCATTAAAAAAAAAAAAAAAGAAAAAAAAAAAGAAGTAGAGAAACAAATCTAAACAGCTGTAAAGTAAATTACCACTGTTTGCAGATGGCTCCAGGGAAGAGTTCTGCAGTTTGAAATCAAACAAACCCTTTTTTATTTTTTTTAACGTGGCTGGGCGGTGGCGGTGCCAGGGAGGGGGTTCCCGGGGGCTGCGTCTCCCCGCAGGCAGGCAGGGAGGGCACAGAGCAGCACCGGGAGGGACATTCTGCCCCAGGCTTACGGGTGTCCGCAGGGGCTCTTGTTGCTGCTTTCTGGGCTCTACCCTGACTCCCCCCTTCTCCTCCCCCTGCCCCCTTTTTTGATGGCAGGAGAAGGTGAGCGGCCACACACCTTCCCTCTGCATCCCTCTGGCTGGGACCCTCCGGCCAAGCTGGAGCAGAGACCAGCCCCGTTTCCTGGCAAATACCTGGTGGAAACACACACACACACACAAAAA
>NW_009708582.1:140545-140833 GCF_000703405.1 Apaloderma vittatum | reverse complement strand
GCGGCGCTGGGGACACGGAGGTGCTTTAATGGCAGCAGTTTATCTTCTGGGAACAAGCCCCATTAGTATATTTTCACTACAACATGAAATATTAATAACACTTTGCATTTATATAGCGTCATTCATCCAGGAGTCACCAGCCGAGCTCCTGACATGAATCAAACATCACAGCCAGCTCCGGAGGAGGCAGGTAAATAGGATTACACCCGTTTTCCTGCTGGACACACCAGGGCTGGGTTTCCTCCAGGGCATCAGGGCTTTGTGCCTTTGCCTGTCACGGGTGAGGCC
>NW_009708582.1:140147-140440 GCF_000703405.1 Apaloderma vittatum | reverse complement strand
GATGCCCCTGCTGAGGATGCCCCAGGCTGGGGTGTGCTGCATGACCAGCACACGTTTGGGGCAGTCATTGGCTTGCATTAAAAATAACAGTCAAGGAAAACAACTGTGTTTTTCAGTGGTGCTGCGAAGAGTGAGCAGGCTGGGTGGTCTCTTGGCAGAAGCGCCCCACAGGCTGTTCTCCAGGACCATCTGCTGAGCTTCACCAGCTTCGGGGACTCGCAGGGTCCCACTCTCCGGCACTGCGGTGACCGGGCAGGTCCCGTAGTCTCTGTTTTCAGTGAGGTGAAGCCACC
>NW_009708582.1:139800-140115 GCF_000703405.1 Apaloderma vittatum | reverse complement strand
TTCTATTAAAAAAGAATTAAGGTCCGACTGAGGCAGGTTTGGGGGACGTAGCCCAAATGCATGTGACCAGCAGCTGCTCTGGAGTGGCCCCGGCCGGTGCTGAGCTCCTGCTCTTCCAGCCTCTCTGACATTGTGCTGATGGTGCAGGGAGTCATTGGATGCTGTTAGGAAACCTGTCAGCACACAGACAGCCTGTCCCTGACCCCCGAGGGTGCTTGCAGCACGAAAGAGAGAGCAAAAAACCGTGGGGAAAGGGCTATTTTCATCTTATTAAAGAGCCTTATATTTAAACTCTCCTTCAGGTCCGTAGCACAA
>NW_009708582.1:133921-139719 GCF_000703405.1 Apaloderma vittatum | reverse complement strand
GCCGGTTATCAGGGTGGAATCCCATTATTGCTGCTGGATAAACATAGAGAAATGGGTCCTGGGCAAGGGTGCTGAGCAGGGGGCAAGTGGCAGGGAAGCTCTGTTTGCACAGGATCACTGCGATTCAAAGGCAGCGGCACCTTGTTTGCACATAATTAAAAAAAAAAACCACAACAGATTAGTGAAAACTAAACAGAGCAAGCTGGATGTTGGCTGAACCAAGAAAGTCGCGTGAGCCAAAGGGACTGCTCATCGCCTGGGTCAGCCCTGGTGTCCCCCCCTCATTCAGCAGCCCATGGCCCCCCACTGCTCCCCCATCCTGGGCTTTGCAGGAGGTCACACCTCCTCGACTTGCAAGAATCCCAGGGATTTCCAAAGGGCGTTCCCACACCGTTTTATCTCCCACTCTGGCAGGAGGGGCCACCAAAGGTCCAGGAGATGCTGATGGCACCTCCCTGGGGCGGTTCCCACTGCTGGGAAAGGAGGGAGGCTACAATTAAAGGGAGGATGGTGAGAAGGCGGCACTGCTAATGAGCCTGACAGCAATTAAACCGCCCTGCCAGCCCAGCAGAGGATGAGGGCAGGGTGCTAAGGAGGAGGGGGCTGTGACATCCCGAGGGAGAGGTGCTGCCTGACCCAGCCCCGAGATGCTGAAAGGACCTTCCGCTGCCTCATGTCACAGCCTCGAGAGCTGCTGACATTAATGCTTCCCCTGGTACCGGTTTCCTTCACATGTCCAGGACGGTGGTTTGGAACTATACTGGCTCTGTTTAGAAGTTTTCTTATGGGAAATCTATATTTAAGGACTATGTGGATGAGAGCAGGCAAACCCTCCACTGGTCGTGGCCACCTAACAAGGCCAGCACCCATTAATCTGCTAACATTTGGATGCGAGGCTGCAGGGAGTGACCTCATTTCTAGGGAGAGCTTAATTAATCATCGAATCAAACTGACTCGATGAGATGGTTTGCTACTGAGGAGACAAATTCACACGGTCGGTGGTGGCTGAGGATGAGGATGAGGTTAGCGGGGACATAAATCATGGCAAGTCGATGGCGGTGAGCAGAGAAGGGGCCAGGGCACGCTGATCCTGTGAAACCTTTCTCTGCCCTGGGAAGCAAAGGAGTGGGGCAGAGAGGGGAGATGCTGCTGTGGCACTTTGCCCCGAGACGGCAGAAATAAGAGCGTTCCCAGGCTGTGCAGTCCATGCCCCTGCAGTGAAGGTAAGGGAATAATCTGGAGGTCAAACTAAGCTGGAGGGAACCGTGAAGAATCACACTGTCCTAAAACCCACGTGGGGAGGGTTGGGGTCCCAGGATGCTCTCAGAGTGGGAGCAGAATCCAAACCAGCTCCCCACCACCGTTGGCTGCCATGAGGGTCTTGGTTACGCCTGTGTTGGGTTGTTTGACCAAATAATCATCGGGCAAATGACATCTTTGCCCTTGCCGCTGACCTTGGCAGCATTCGAATGGGTAACCCGCAGGTCAAAAGCTTTATATCCCATTACCGGTCTCCTGAGTCATGACTGTCCCCCAGCAAGTTATATTATTTTGAAATGGCAGCTAAATGGGAAAGAGGTCGTGCTCCCAATACGGCGACAATAGGACATGACAGCGCTTTTCTGAGTGATTAAGCCTCAGGTGATGTCGAGGCTACAAGACAAGTGGCTGAAAGGCTGAAAGACTTTAATCACCCCAGATGTGTCATCGCATCCTCACACTCCATCCTGCCAGGGTGGGCTTTTAGTGATAGAAAAAATAATCAAGCCCAACCTGTGCACCCACCAGTTACTAATCCGTGCTGCAAGTACCGCTGTTAATAATCAGTCCGAGCAGCCTGTTGGCCCTCAAAGTTCATTCTGCAATAAATAAGCTCTGATGCCTTAGAACAACTGTCTGGGTGGGTGGAGCAGACACTAGATGGCATTGGGAGAACGTCCCCGGAACAGTCTGGCAAAGCAGAGCAGAAAACTCAGGATGACGGAGCAGAAAACGTGTCGGCTGAGAAGCGGCAGCCAGCTCACCTCCAGCCTCCCACCAGACTTGGGCGGCGTGACGGAGCTCATGGCACTTAGTCCCTTTGGTGAGCTAATAAAATAGTTTCTCTGACATCTTTTATTTTTTAAATTTTTTTTTTTTGTTTCAACACGGAGCTGCTGCCCAGAGCCAAGCTGTCAGCAGGGCGACACATAGCAGAGCCAAAACTCAAACACCCTCACAGGCACCTCAGGTTTTTACGGTGATCTCTGCCCAGGCAGCCCAACACGACAGTGTTTTTCCAAAGGCTAAAACTTGTTCACACCCTAAGAAAGACACTACATTAAAAACAACCCATCACCCCTCCTAATTTGCTCGTGCTGCTCCCGGGGACTCTGGGCAGCAAATGCATGAGCTGAACTCTGTAAAGGGCCCAGACTTGGCTCAAAGCAAGAGATTTTGCATCACCGTGTCTTCAAATGTCAGCACTTTAATTAGCTGCCATCTGAAGCTGGAGTGGGTCAGCGTGGAAAACAGCTTGCAAACAGCTTTGCCCCTTTCTGTTTTCGGTTCAGGCTGATAAATTTCTTCAGGCTGACCTTTTCCCTCCCAGACCCCCCCCAAAAGTTCCCAATCCGTACTGGCATTTCCTATAAATAGGACAAAATAGACCCCGCCTCCCCAATACCAATCAGCTGCAGGGGCGACGTTGTGCTCAGCTGAAACCACATGACGCCAGCATCCGAGGACTCCAGCGGTGAGGTTCCTGTCCTGGGAGAGATGAGGTGAAGCTCCCAGCACATCTCTGGGGCTGCAGGGATCGCCTTCTGCAAGCACCCTCCCAAGGCAATGCACGCCTCCCTGCTGTTCAGGATTTTCCTTTTCTTCTCCTTTAGATGCTGCTGACAGCTCCCCTTCATCTGAAAGGAAACCCTGGTTACAGCGGCATCAGATTGAGGTGTCACCTGCTTAGAGTTTTCTAGAGCATCTTTTAAATGTGCATCTCACCCAACCTTTCCATTTTATATTTTTGTGCCTGCTGGTGCCATAACTTACAAGCCAGGACAACTTCTCTAAAGGACGCAATGAGCTTCTTCACAATTGGCCGAGCAGCCAAGAACACTTTGCTGGGTGGGTGACACTGGGTATTTCAGCTCGGATTTCAGCTGCTGGAGATTGCCATTCGAGCCCACTCACGCTCTGTGTGCATGTGTTAAATTAACGAGAGCGAAGCCAGAGGAAGCACCTGAAAACCCACAGCAAAGCAGGAGGCCATGATGCTCCACCACAGTTCTGGAAATCTCAGTGCCGAGGCGGCACAACCCCTCGAAGGGCTCCGGTGCCCCAGACGACGATGTCTCCAGCATGACCTCCAAGAGCAGAAGTCACCAGAAGCCAGGTCCACTGTCAGGAAAGGCCACAGAAGCGTCCACCATGGTGGCGGCTGGGCACTGCGAAGGGCTCAGGGATGCTGGTTTTGGGTCTGAACTTCACCCAGAGCCCAGCGAGCATCTTCTGTGAGGCCACCGGCACAGCCCGGCACCGCTTTGCCCTCTCGAAATGGCAGAGCAGCAGTTGGTCTCCTTTGTAGAGCAAGGCAAAGCTCAAGCCAGAAAATTACCCTCCTCAGAGCCTAATCATTCTTCAGCACGTCAGAGGAAGAAGAGCGGGATCAAAAGCATCTTCCCTGCCTCCCCGCTCATTGACGGCGAGCCCGGAGTCCTGGCCTCGCGGTGCTCCGGCTTTGGTGGAGTGCGACACTCATCTGCGGCGTGACATGCAATTACGGCTCGAAAAAAAGAAGGGGCAGATCGCCCCAGGTGTGGGAAGAATGAGAGCCAGCCGCCTTTCATCCGCACCCCACCGTCCGCCGCCTGCCGCTCGCTATTCTTATCCCTCCTGATCAAGGCAAAATGTTTCCTCCTCCTGCAATTGAAGCCCGGAGCCCCAGCACTGCTCAGGCGGCACGGAGAACCGTCCGGCTGCGCCGAGCGAAGGATGGAAGACGCTCCCGGCCCCACGCTGCGGGGCACGACCCTGCAAAGATGGCTTTCAGACTCAGAGACCGCCTCATGGAGGCAGAGACGTGTGTGTGTGTACATGTACTGCTCGGCCGCCTCTCGCACACGGAGGAAGGTCAGCCGTGGTTCACGCTTGATGTGGGAAATGCTGGAGCTCGGATGATGTTGGGCAGTGGTGAGACTGTTCGTGGACCTCCGTTGGTGCCAAGCAGAGGTTGTGCCCTAGGGAAGAGGAGAAAAGGGGCTCTGGGAGGAAACTTTGGCCATTGGGATTTGAAAATCCTCTTGCGTTCTCATGAGAGAGGCTCCGGGTCAAGTTATCTGCTTGGTCAACCTTTTCCCAGAGTCCTGTCCTCATAATCAAAACCAAGATCCCATGAGTTATGACGGCAAGTGGTCACTTGGGTGTCGTGCCCTGCTGCCCTAGAAGATGGAAGGTGCTACTGGCACTATCCATGAGCAGAAAGCCAAGCTGCCTTGGTGGCAAGAAAAGAAGTCTCCACAACAGCCTGTGTCCATTCACCGCTCCCCGGCAAAGGCTGATACCCAGGCCAGAGACAGGGTAATGCAAGTCCAGCAAGTGTTAGAAGGAGGTGGCTGGGTCCATCTGTTCTGATGTGAAGCCATCCCAGGAACCAGGGGTGTTTGAGGAAAAACCAAGGAGACACCAAACTCACCTGGTGACGCTCACAGCTCCCATCTGCTACAGGACGACTTCCCTCGTGCAGCAGACGGGCGTTGCTGATGCTTCCAGGCTGCCTTTGCCACGTATCTCCAGCTCGGCTCTCTCTGGTTACAGATTGCTCCAGGATTAACCAAGACCAAAGTTTCTGGAGATGCTGGAAGAATGCACCAGAGAACACCAGGAGGTCTCTAGGAGGAGATTCTGACCACAACCCCCTGCCTGTGCCCTCAGGAGCAGGGACAAGCTGCGACCGCAGCCCCCAGACAGCCCCAGGGTGGGTTTGGAGGGACCCGACCAGAGCCGACCTGCTCCACCACCACGTCAGGACCTTACCTCTCCCCCAGCCTGGCTGGAAACGGGCCTCTGGGCAGCCTGAAGCCTCCTCCTGCAGCTCTGAACTGTCACCGCAAGGATCCCATCACTGAAACCACCAGTGCCAGGGAGAAGGACAAACCACCTGCTCTCCGTCAACCTCCCACCACTTAGGGTGGAGCCGGAGCCTGTCTTTGGTCCCGCACGGCAGGCAGCCCAGCCCAGCGTGGCTGTGGCCAGGATCACAGGCTCCTTGTTGCACGTTTACACCTGACTGCAATCAATATAACCTTTTAAAATTAATCTACTTTCTCCTCTCTTTTGCACACAAACAACATTGCCGAAATTCCTCCATTTCCATGACATTTGGGGGAAAATCTGCCTCAGTGGAATGCTTTCTTTACACTATAAACTTCATTACTTTAGGGGGAAATTAAAATAAAAGCTATTTTTGTGCGTTTTGCTTTGTTATTTTTTGTTAGAAAGGTTCTTTCCCCCACCTAATGACAGCACTGCTGCGTGGACAAGCATCTGCCAAGCAGGAAGAGTCAGGACAGATGGAGATCCCTCTCAGTATTCCCGGTAATCCTGCCTTGAAACCAGGGGAAAACTGCTGCCAAAAGTTCATGGTCAAAGAGCCGCCCCCCAGGGTGGTCACTGGAGCGCTGAAGCAGCAGCCCAGCGTGGCCGTGGGCAGCTTCTGCGCTTCGCTCTTGCTCCTGATTTCTAAACATCTGAGCAGAATCGGCAGCGACGGCCGTCAGGCTCTCAGTCACCGCAGCCTGGGCTGGGGGGGGCGGGCG
>NW_009708582.1:123099-133782 GCF_000703405.1 Apaloderma vittatum | reverse complement strand
CCCTGCGGGACCGTGATGCAAAGGGACACCTTGTCAACCAGGCTGTTCCCATGGGCTCCCAGGTGAGATAAATACCTGAACGGAGCAAGGGAGAAGGGTCTTGTCCCATGCCCACACAGTGGGAGATGCGTCCTCAGTAAGCACGCTTGCAGAGATAAAAATGAACGCCTGGACTCAGAGGACCTGTCGTGTGTTGGGACAGCAGCCAGACCCCTCCAGCTGCCTGGGAGGGAGAAGGAAAAGGGGTTAAACAGCCCAGTCAGGGGGGTCACCACCGCTCACCCTCCGTCCCCAACTCCCACAGCTGCTGACCTGCAGTGCCAGGCTCTGCATCCCTGCCCTGAACAAGCCCTGTTCCCGCGAAGCCGCTTCTTCCAGACCTACTGGGGACACCACGACCCCAGGTAACGTGTACCCGTGTGCAGACACCTGATTTCTCTGCAAGTTGTTGGGCAGAGGACACGGGCAGCAGCAGCAGGACCCCCACGGACCACACAACCCCGGTAGTGCTGATGGCAGAGCTGGAAAGGGCAGGGCAGGGCAGCAGTGCCCGGTGCCCCACCAGGCAAGGCTACCGGTGTCCCTCCCCGGTCCCCTGGTCCATGTGGGACGGTGCCACCACCCACGCAGCCGATGTCCCCAGTGGTAGAAATCAGGGCTGGAACAAGCCCAGCAGCCTGCTCCTTCTCTTTCCCAGGCTATTTTTATCCTCCTCCCAGTGACAGATTGAGGGCTTCAAAAACAGCCCTGTGAACTCTCCTCTGCCTCCCCGCCATGGAAATTACTGTACAGCGGTTCAAAAAGGGAGAGCAATTTGCAAAACAAATAAGTCTCCGATTAGCTAACAAGCGGCAGTCTGACCTTACAGGGACCCTTTCATTAGGAGACACTTATTTCCTGATACTTCTCTATAGAGCACCGATTAAGAGCATTGGGAAGGAGAGAGCTACTTCATACTGTTTTAATGAATTAAATATATGCTCCTATTTGGCACTTAATGCTAAAAAAATATTAAGTGCAGTAATTGTCACATTCCAAAAGCCAGTCATCCTTCCACCTAGCAGTTCATCCCTACTTTCCACCCCCCACCACAAAGTTTAATCTGCTAACGTGCTTCTCCTGTTGTGGTATTTTCCTCCATTAACACCAGCCCACCAGTGTCCTGCACTGGCAGCTCAGGAGCAATCTCCTCCAGGTCTCCTCCGAGGGGACCCCAACAGCCAGGCAGTGCTCCAGACCCTGTCCTGGCCATTAGCTCCTGCTGGGGCTTCACCTTCTCCTCCCACTTCTCCTCTTCCTTCTCCTGGTGTCTGCAAAGACAGAAGCAGATGTGCCTCCACCAGCGGGCTCAGCCAGCCTGCTCGGGGCGATGCTCTTGGACACAGGCAGGATTTGGGGACATGCTAGAGGAGCTCAAGAGGAAACATCTCCTGGGATGTCCCTCAGCCTGCTCTTCTGAGGTGATACCCACTTTCACCTTTCTAGAAGCATATCCGAGGGGTTGGGAAAAGGAGGGGAAAAAATAACGACAGAGAAACAGTGGAGGAAGCAACTGTCTGAACATCCCGGCCACGGGCTGGCTCTCCTGAAGATCATCCCCCGCTGCCCACCGGGCTGCAAACCTCACACGTTTCGTTGATGCCCCTGACTGGCACGTAATTTAATTACCGCACGCTTAAAAGATTAAATCCACGATTAAAAGAATTTACATGGATTAGCACAGGATGATTTTAAATAGCTGCCAGCTCACGGCAAAGCAAACCACCAGCCTGCAGCCCGCGGGGAGAGCACCGGCAACACGCTGGCCTGGCCCTGTGGGCACCGGGACCCCCGAAACCCTCCCCCGCGCTGCCGGCTCCGTGCCAGGCACTGCTGCAGAGACAGGAACAATTTCACCTGCCCAGTACGCGGCTCAGCCCATCCATCACTCCATCGCATACGTTGCTGCTCGAGAGTGTTCGTCTCTGAGCCCCCAGCCATGAATTTCAGGCCGCTGTTAAGCCCGTCTGTTATTTGTCTTAAGTCACTTATTGGATGTCCCTTTACGGAGGAAAGAAAGAAGCTGGGTGGAAGGGAAAATAAAGCATGCAAACTGGGAAGATTTACGAAATAAACTGGTTTAAATCAAATTTGCAGGTCTCCAGCTAAAGCTGTGCCCCAGAAAGTGTTATTGTTTCCCTCTCATGGGTGAGGAGGAGAACATGAAATTCGTTTTCCTGTGCTGGGAGGGGAAGGGAGAATCAAGGGCAGCATTTTCATCAAACCTCTTCTTCCAATACAGCCACTTACGAGTCTTCATCCCTTTACCTGAGCAGCTGCCTCAGTCAGTTATCCCCAGCATGGGCAGGGACAGAGACCGAGCAGGTCCAGGGTGAGCCCAGAGAAACAGCTCTCGTTCTGCAGCATCCCTAAGAAAATTCTGCTTTTTTGAGCAGTGACCGGAGCAGCCACCTCACCCCTCTCATCCACCAGCCCAAAGCACACCAGCGCTCGCCTTTGCCCTTGCTCCTCGCTCAGCTCAGCAGCCCCAGCACCGTTTCTGCAAGTGCCCAACGTCAGGGCACTCGACGTGGTTTGAGACACCAACTGAGGACGTGCATCCAGCCATCTGCTGCTCGGACACCGAGAGCAGCTCCCCGACCTCCAGCCCCCTGCATCGCTGCTGCAGTCGGATCTAGTCGGGGCTTTTTGTTTGCTGTGTGCAGTCCTGGGCCCTGGGCAATCTGTTTGATTTGAAATATTAGCGAAGAGATTAGAAACAGTGCTCATGATTTTGTGATGCATATGGTAATTAAAGTGTTACATTGCAATTATGATGTAATTAAACTGTGGGATGCTCTTCAAGATGCAATTGCCATTCATTTGCATAACTGACGGATTTGCTTATTATCACCCTTTTAATACACGTATTAAAAAGAGCATCAAGAGCATCGGCTATGGAAGCTTGCAGCAGTTCTCCCCAGCACTCAGCCTCCCTCCAGCACGCTGCAGGGCCCAGGCTGTTGCTCCTCAGCCCCAGGCAGGGGGGCGGCAAACAATTACCCTCAGTCGCGCAAAGACATTTCTGGTTCTATAGATTTCTGTAGGCACTAAGAAAAAAAATCACCTTCTAAAATAAGACCAGTTTTCTCCTTTTTAAATGCATCAGAGCTTCCTCTGAGCAGCTGAAATAAAAATACCCTCAGAACTGGGCTGTCCGTAACCTTGTCCCGATCAGGGGGCTGTGAGCGGGTATAAAACACGTGGCAGGGACGTGGGGACACGCTGGGGCAGCTCGGGGAGAGAAACCTTCACAGAAAGCCAAATCCGGTGTCTGGACTTTGCTTTAACCAGGGAAGGCCATGCCTTAAAACATCCTGGACAACTGGTAACGCCTCCCTCTGACTCACTGAAGAGCGCGCAAGTTCCTTTTATCTGCTGCTTTAATCCACACCGCGAAACACCCGATTCCTGAAAAACACGATGTCTGGTGTTCTGCAGAAATAGATTCATCAGGAAAACAACCGGTGCTGCTTTGAGGTGCTGAGTGTTTCCTCCTCTACCCGGCCAGATCCCCCTAGAACCCGGCACGGTGTTATGGTGGCACGTGGGCAGCGACTTGCGCTGCCGAACCGTGGAGAGACGCGGCTGGAGAGCAGCGACCCGCCGGGCTTGCTGCTCAAAACTTCCTGCGTTTTCTTAAAAATACATTTGTCTTTGCATAATTACCTTTCCTAAACGATATTGTTCCTTTCCTGACAGCTTCTGCTAGCCCGTCTAATAAAAAAAAAAAAGGGAACTATTGATTCAGGCAAATGAGGCGATCTCTGTTCAGTCTCTGAACGTGTCCGTGTGGCGCAGGATGGAGCCCCTGGCTGCAGCACCGAGCTCCCCCAGTCCTGCTGCTGCTGCAGGGAGGCAGCTCCAAACCTCTGGAGCTGAAAGAGTTTCGCTCTGTACAGGGGTGAGATTTCTGCGACGGCAGCTGCGCTGCCCGCGGGCGTTCTGGCCATTGGCGAATCTACCCAAGCAGGTACAAAGTGAGCACAGTCGCTCCGGTTTCGAGGCATTTTGGGGAGTTGTGCTGCAGAAGAAATTCCAAGCTTTGCTTTTCACCTCCCTCTTCTGAGCAAAGCTGACCTGAAAAATCAGAGCTGGAGGCGCAGCCCAGCTGGGCTCCGCGGCACCTGGCAAGGGGGGGACCCTGGGCTGTTCGTGTTTCAGGGGCACGTGGGGCTCTCGCTCGTCTTCGAGGGGATGTGATCACTGCAGGCCTAACCCACTGAAGATCTAATACCACTGGAGCTTAATTTCAGTTATATAAGGACTTGTCAAAGTTAGGAATATAAATAATCAGAGAAAAGATTTAGATGTGTGGCTCCGCGTGTCTCTTTTTAAATTTCTTTTTTCTCCCTGCTCCCTTACCAAATCTGCTGTGGCGAGGCAGCAGCTCTGCCCACGGGGCTGGAGTCCGGATGGGATTCCCCTGGCGTGGCAGCGCCACGAGGATGCTCCTTGGGCTGGTGGTACCCAGGGACCTCCTCTGTGGGACGCAGGAGTGGCTGCAGGGCTCTGCCCGCGGCAGCGAGGGAGGAGGCTGCTGCTCCCCCTCCAACCCAGCAGGCTTGGGAGGCTGCAGGGGATGGAGGTCTCCATCAATCAGGTCAAACACCAGCTCATCAATTGCCGGCCCCCTGCGAGCCGTGGTCTCTAAGAAAAAAACACATCTATCGTCATTTAGAGGCAGGTAGAGGAAAAGCTTTTTCCCTTCCCTCTAAGCTACAACCAATCTATGATAGGGTTTTTCAAACTTCAGCATCCCCATGGCAGCCAGTGTGTTAGGCCTGGAGGTGTAAATAAATGACTCCGTGCCAGATTAAGAGATCTGTGTGACAGCCGAGAAGTGCTGCAGCCGAGCCACGGCCGAGACAGCGCTGAGCGTGAGCCGGGCTGGTGTCGGGAGGGCACCCAGGGGCTTGCCTGCCCGCACAAAACCACCTGGGACTCCCGTGTCCCAGCACAGGGCTGGGAAGCCGGGCTCACAAAACAAGCACTGAGCAGCCTGCAGCTGTGTCCCTGCCCCAGTGGTCCCCTCTTTGCCCATTTATGCTGGTTTAGTTGGGAAACTGTAGAAGCTTGCTAATTAAAATTGATGTCATGTTCACCAGAGTCCAATTCTGCATCGAACTCCTGTTGCTTCCTCCTCCACGAGAGCAGGTCTGCCATATTTAGCCAACTTTTAAACTCATTAGCAAAAGCAGATGCTTAGATCCGCAGTCCCTAATGACTGTAAATGAGAGTATTAGTTTATTGATTGATGGCCTAATTGTTGCCACCGTGACACAAGCGATAGCTGCAAGCCTGAGCGCTGGGTGCTGAAGGATCCTCAGCTCTCTGGGGGAGAGCAGAGAGGGAAGGTGCTGCAAGCAGATCCCCAAACGATTCTGGCATACGAACAAACAAAAAAGTTAATCAAATGATGCTTCACCCAACAGAGGTCAAAGCCTTTGAGTGCTCTTTGCATGGTAACGAAGAGACGGCTGGGGGCTGTAACAGCAGCGCGTACCATCCTGCCTTCCCTCCCTCCTTCGGTTGCCCATGAAAATGTAAATGGATAGAAGGAGGGGACAGTCCTGTGCAGCCTCAAAGTGACAGGGAATCATGCCCAAGGGACCTTCAGCCCAGTGACGGACGGCCCCCAGAGCTCGTCGGTGTGATTAACTGCTGCCCTGCCCTAGGAAAAGCACCCACAACCCGGCCCTGGTGCGGATGGGCACAACCCTCCTCAAAATCAGGAGGTCCTGAGCACGTGCCCAAACGACCCACGGAGCAAAGACAGGTTACCCCACAGGAAGACATCGCTGCCTCGGGATGCTGTTGGGGAGAAAAGATGCATGGCCAACAGGAGCTGGCTTTGGGCAGCACCTCATCAGAAGGAAGGAGAGCTGCCACCAGACCCGCAGAGGCTGTGCAGGCGCTGGTGCTCTGCCAGGTCCATCAGGCAGCAGCTGTGGGAGCTGCTGCAGCACGAACCTGAACCCTGACACGCTGACCCAGCACTGTGTCTACCCAGCAGACTTCAGGGATGAGAAATACCCATGAAGAAGGCAGGTCCTGTCTTTGGAGTTTGGCTGATGTTTCTCCAACATCCAAAAATCAACAGGAAAACTAGATTTACAAGAGGATTTAAGAGGCATCAAGTTGCCTGGTTACCAGATCCTGTAAGTACTTAAAAAGTAATTATGAAACAAGAAATCTGTCTCAGCTAAGCAGGTGGACAGCACATTGGAAATCCATTTGCGAGAGACTTTCTGCTTTCTAACAAGGCAGGTCACAGCTCATGCCTGCTCGTGGCAGCCACACGCTCTGGCTCCCAACCCTCCTCGCCTGCACCCCGGCAGCACGAAAACCACGGTGGCACAGCTTTGTGCCCCTCACACAACCTGCACTGTAGCCCACGCTCAAGGACACCAGGGTTCAAGGGAGCATGGCTCTCAGAGACCAATTCCTGCACTCTGTCACAAATATTTCCATTTTAATAACCTTCAAAGCAATGATTTCTCAAATCGCGTTTTCTTCTTAATGCTCGTTCCCACTTCTGGCATTTCACTCCATGAACCATAACTACTCCATTTCCCTCTGCTCTCCTGCTGCTCCTCACCACATCCAGCTTTCAGTCCTGAAATCCCAGGGCACGGCAAGTCCCTCGGTCAAGGACAAGTGGTTTTGCCCTGCCCAGATCTCTCTGGGTGCACTTGCCTGGATGCAACACATTTAAATCCTTCATAACAGATGCAATATTCTCAAAAGGCGGGTGGCAGGAAGGATTCACGGCTTGCTCGGATCACATCGCTCTCCAGGCGCAGGCTGCGAAGAGTGGAGAGAGGTAGAAAATGAGGGGAAAAAGCTCTGTCCTCACTGCCCTCCCCACCTCAGAGGCTTGGTCCTGGTGACCCCGTGTTGTCATGACTTGGCCAAGCACATCGAGATGCTCTGAAGACCGAGGAGCTCTGCCAGCCTGCACCCACTGCCTGCCCAACAGTGTCAATTCCTGGGCTACAAGTAATATATTACTACATTTGTAATACAAGTATAATAATACAGCAGCCGATGTTATTCTAAGTAGCTCTCCCCACACCAAACACTGCCTCGGAAAGCAGCACAGGGGGATTCAGTGCTTCCCACCACCCCGCGCACCTCCAGCCCATCATCTGTGGTCCCCGGGCTGAGCCTGGACAGGGATTTCAAACCACCCCCCAAACCTGCCCACATTCCCAGAGCAGAGCCGCCAGCACACAGCGAGGATGTGTGATTACCACTAGAGAAGCCTTTTGCTGCTGTAATTGTTTCTGTGTGGCCTGGGAAGAAACGGGTTGTGCTAGAAGCAAAAGAGATTTTGCTGAAGCATGAAAAGAAAAGCCATTTAGTTGAGGTAACAGCTCCCGGAGCTTTAGGGGTCAACTAAGGGAGAACGCCAGGAAAATCCTTCTCAGGGCAGGACAGTCTGGAGATGGGAGAGGGAAAAAGAACTGGGACCATGCATTTATTAAGTGGCCGATTTGCCCCCTCCCAGTCTCTGGCTGCTCCTTTTTAGCAACAAAATAGGAACCACGGAGAACAAGAGGCACCTGCAACGCGGAGGGGCATGGCAGCGGGAGCAAAACAGGGGAGTGAGCTTGAACTGCAAGAAGTTGCAAAAAGAAGAGATGGGGAGCAGAAATGAGGAGGAAAAGCCTGATGGCAGCGAGGTCCTGGCCTGGGAACCCCATTCTGCTCCAAGCCCCACACGGACACGGGCTCCTTCTCCCTCTTGTTCATGCAGGAAACTTCCATTTGGGAACGCCTCCTTTTCATGCAATAATTTTTTTTTCTACACTAAATCTCAGAATTTTGCGGTTTTGAAGTCAGTATTTTTTGACAAGATAAAGGGCAGGTTGGGCACATTCCCCAGTGCAAATCAGCTCATCGCTGCCACAACAGGGAGGGCTTTGCTGCCTTACTCCAGCGAGGGAAAAACCTCAAGAAGGACGTCAGGGATGCGGTGATGTAGGAGAAACCCCACAGCAAGAGGTGACCTTGACCCAGAAGATTTCTTTTTGCTTGTTTTTCCCTTTCAGCTCTTTGCAGGGAGGGCGAGGTTTCTTTCTTTTTTTTTTTCCCAAAGGCAAATTCCAGCTCCAAAGAAATGAATTTGCTAAACGCTTATCACAACTTGCCTGGAGGTATGTAAAATACAAGAGGAAATCTCTCCCCCTGGCCTCCCACTGCACCCTACCCTGAATGCAAGAGGAAAAGTCATTTGAGTGATCTTAGCAGAATCAGAACAAGCATTTAGTGGTCTTTAAGGACCCATAAAACACTTCAGTAGTTTGCTGTTTTATATCTGACTATCTTCTACATTAGCCATTTAAATTAAAACATTTATAATTAATTGAACAAATCATTTCCTCTGGCCCCCTTTGGGGACTGGAGCGCATAAGTCTTCAGTAAATTTTAGTCTCTTAACCAATGGGGGTATCCATTTCTTTTATAGGGCTTATTTTCCTGCAGGGTGGGAACCAAGGGCAAGCAGAGAGCAGTTTTAACTGGAAAATCAATTGATTGGAAAGACAAATTAAGGTGTCTTTTTTCAAAAGGGGAAATGAAAAAGATTGCTTGGCACTAGGAACCTGCCCACCCTCCCCTCTGCCTCCGGGAGCCGGCTGCTGGGCAGGCAGGGACGTGGGCAGGGATGCAGGCAGGGACATGCGAAGGGATGCAGGCAGGGATGCGGGGCAGAGACGCAGGCACCACAGCCCAGCTCTGGGGAACCACTATGGCCACTCACAAAACCTGTCCCTAAATTTCGGGAGCGGTGGGAAGCCCAGGGTGGTGCCAGAGCTGCACAGGGGCAGCCCCGAGAGCAGAGATGGGGAAGGGCCGTGGGTGGGAGCTTGCCAAGAGAAATGGGGTCTGGAGCTGAGCATGGACGTGGTGGCAAGGTCCTGCCCCAGCCCCGTGCGAGGAGAGGGGCACGTACAGCACCTGGATGCAGGACAGGGAAGACGACATGTGCGGAGTTATTCCCGCTGGGAACTCTGCCTGCAGGGCACAGAAGTCATAGGTTCAGGGCTAATTCTGCCCATAATTTCCAAAGAGCTGCTTTCAGATAAGAAGCTTAAACAGAAGAATTATCTGAGCAGCATGATCTTCCCTATCCTACAACTGCTGCCAAAGGCAACATCAGCAAGACTCAGCAATCCCAGGAACCAGGGCATTCCCTGGCAAAAGGTGATCCAAACAACCCCTCCAGAGACAGAGCAGCAAGAGGGTGTCTGCAGCAAAGCTTCCCCCCAGCCCCCCGCAGAAGAGGGAGCCTGGGGCCACCGCTGCCCAGGTCCTCGCAGAAAATACAGTTTATTTTGATGCCCTGGAAATGCCTTTGTCAGTAGATCTATTCTTTCATTGTGAAAAAGCCTATTAGCTTCCGCTTTCTACTTCCATGGGAATTTATTCCTCCATCAGATCTTCAATATAAAAGCGCTTTCCTCACAGAGATTGATACCGTGTATGTGAAAAGCTCTGTGTGCCTCTGGGCGAGGCAGCCCCTTCCCTTAGGAAGGATGAGGGATGGCTTTGAGAGCAAAGCCCCAAACAGCCGAGAAGATGAAATCTCAATCCCAAGGTCTGCTGTGACATCCTGGTGACCTTGGGCTGTCACTGTGGTACCTGCGCAGCGTGGGATGTGCTGAGCTTGCAGCAGGAGAACAGTCCATGGGCATCCCTGAAATCTCACCCCATCAGGGGAACGTCCCCCAGTGAGAGGTGAGCGTGCTGGTAAAGGTTTACAACTCCATCCCTGGTGCTCGGCTGGCCCAAGAGCGAGGACAGATCTGGGAGCACCTGCTCAGCTCTGTGGGGTCCAACGCTGCCAGAGCTGGCTCCCAGCCGGCGTTGGAGGGGAACGCAATGGGCAGCTCCGCTCGGCCGCAGGCTGAGCTCAGCAACGAGGCAGAGCTCCGAGCAGGGCTCTGCACAGAGCTGCCGTGACGCTGTGACTCCAGTCCCAGCCAAGCAAAACCCAGCCCCTTCTCTCTGTTCAGTTAATCAGGAGGTAATGCCACTCGTGATATTTCACAGATTTTGTCCCTTCGCTCACAACCCGAGCGGCAACAACGTGTGCAACACCCCTTGAAGTCCCCACGAGTCCCCCTGCCTGTACCTCCAGACACGCTGGGCTGCCCATGGCTGCTCCAGCAGCAACAAATGAACAACACCAGGAGCAAAAACGTGCTCAGCTGCGGGCATCTCTTGAGCTGGCTGAGCGAGGAGCAGGCTGGAGACCGCACACTTGTGCTGTGCGCATACGTAAACTTCTCTAACAGCCTGAATTCAGGTTCTCTCCAAGCAAAAGACTGGCGTGGACATCACCCGCTCCCTCCCAAGTGGAACACACCGCCCCTCCAAAGTTGCTTCTGCACCCATACCCACCCATCTCTCCGTGCCCACTACAGGGGCACTGGCCTTGCAGCGGGGACCAGGGTGAGATTAAAATAATAAACAACAATCATCTGCTTGGGCCCTTACGGAACCACATTGCCATGGCAACTGCCTGCCAGCAGCGATGCTGCCTGGTTGATGGGAAGAGTTTTCTTGGGATGGGTGTGAATTCCTCCAGCACGACCCCAGTGCAGTGCGTGGCTGCTCAGGGTGAGGCCAGCATGC
>NW_009708582.1:107629-123070 GCF_000703405.1 Apaloderma vittatum | reverse complement strand
GGCGCCGCCCCCGACTGCCGGGGCCCAGCCACACTGGAGCACACCAACAGCTCCGTACAGCTCCGGCGAGCGCCGCCCCGACACGTGATGCTGCCTGGCAAGGAGGCTTCTTTAAAGCCAAGTGACAGAATAAATTCTCACCAGCAAAGAGCCATCATGTTGCTTTTAATTATCAGGAAAGGGCCTGAAGCATCGCAATCTGTTTAACTTGAGCTGACGGAAACACATTTGTCATGACTCCGTTTTATTTTAGGTTTTTTTTTTTCTCCTTTCTCCTGCACGTTTTTTCTCCTCAAACCAGCTGGAGAAACAAAACCCACAGGAGCCAGGAGGAGCGGACAGGGTGCGAGAGCCCTGGCCCACCAACCCGCTGCAGCTCCGCCTGCCACGTCCCGCTGCCGAGCCAGGGCCCAGCGGGCTTCAGGCAGGGGAACGTGATGGAAACACTGCGGGGGAACCTCTCCTGGGTCGGCGCTCCTCTGAAACGTGGTGCCCTGGAGAAGAGGGTCACGTCACCGCTGCCTCCCTTTTCATCCACGCAGAGTCAAATTTAATGTGCTACAGCTTTATACCAGGCACTCTCAATTTAATCATCAAAATACCTTGCAGGGGATTAACTGCCAGTTTCCTCTCTTAATCACTATTGATATAACGAGATGACAGTCAGCTCTGCAAGGAGGGGACACGGACACACACACACACATTTGTGAGGAGGGCTTTTGCCATGACTGTGGCTGGCTCTCCCTTTGGCAGCTCATCTGAGACAGAGGAGATGCAGATGCAGAGGGGACAGGAGCAGGTTCAAAGGGACAGGTCCTCTTGCCTGCAGCACCAGCCAGTGCCCCCAGCCTGAAAAAAAATCTCAGCCCCTCCAGCTGCCATCCCCCTGCCCAGCATACAGAGAGCGTCACCCCAAATCCCAACCCCAGGATGGCTTTTGACACCCTTAAGGAGTCAGCAAAGGCTGTAAACTCCGGTCAGCATTTACCCCCTTCCCGCTGGCGGAAGCTGGGTTGCTGACACCAAGACAAGAGCCCTGCCTATAAATCATATTTTGCCAAGATTTAGAGGAGAAAGGAGCTATTAGGAGAAATAGATCAGAAGTGACACAGCTCATTATTACGAGGTGAGCCCAAGTTGCAGACAAGGGCAAAGTTAATAGAAAACGTATCCAATCCACAATGGTAACTTTAATTGTTACCACTAATGAAGCCTATTTAGGATGGATTATGTATCTGGCACTTCAGATGCAGCCCTCGATTCATCTTCCGCGTCAGATGTCTCATTGCATCAGTTCCAGAGGCGGAGGGAGGGCTTTTCCCCTTCTGCTGCACAACTGGAGTTAAAACCCAAACTCTGCGCGATCCATCAGCCACGAGGTGCAGCTCTGCAGGGCAGGGGCTGTGCGGGGACGCTCACGGGGGCACCTCACACCCCCGGGAGCTGCTGAAGGACTGGCAGCTGCAGCATCACAGGACCTGCATGAGGACAGACACTTTTCCACCCTTCCCTCTCCCTCCCCACATTATTTCCAGCTACAACAGCCACCAAAAGGCGGCTGCTCTGGACCCTGGGGGGTGACAGGCAGTTGTGGCTCTGTCATGGCTCTGCCCTGGACCAGCCCCCTCCCAGCTGGTTTTCAAGACACACTTCTGGAATTAAGGACAAATTGTAATTACTTTCCTCGGTAACAAAACCCTTGGAGGAAAGGGCTAGTGATAGATTTCAGGTTTTATCGGAGCTGACAAGGAGCATTACTCACGCTGCACAAGAACTGGCACCTCGTCAGACACAGAGGTCTGTGGTGACCATCCCCTGGGGCACCAACAGACACCAGGAGGGTTTTTTTCCTCTTAATATGAGAGTTAAGCACGTTGTCTTGTTTGGTTCCCTCAGTCTTGCTGAGCAACAAACCCAGCCCTGGCACATCATCCGTGCTGGGCACGTTGGGCCATGCAGCACGAGGAGCCATCTCCTCCCAGCTCAGAGCAGGAGCTGCCCTGAGGGGAAAGACTCAACTCCACAGCACGGAGAGACAAGTGACCTTCACAAGGAGCAGACAAAGTTTTCTTACGCTGAGTACAACAACACACCAGAATATGGCACCCAGAGAGGGGGCAGAGTCTGTCTTGGCAGCTCGATTGTGTTTTGGGTCATGGAAACATCCCGCAGCTCCGCTCAGCTGCTGCCTTTGGACCTGGGCTGTGCAACTCCCATCGAGCAAGGCAATAATCAATCAATGAACTAATCGAACTTGCTCAGTTTGATCTCTTAAGCCTAGCTTTAAAGACCTTCTCTTTCCTTTAGTCACCTGCACCCACTAACATGATGTGTCTCCAAACCACTCCTTGAAAGGTCACTGCAACCCAAATACCAGAGAAAGGAAACTGTGAAACTAGAGCAGCGAGCCAAGACTTCGGCATTCAACTCCCCACAGAAACTGAGCACTGCTTGGGTGTGCTCAAGCCAAATCCAGCCAGAGGAGCTGCCTGGTCCCTGGGAGGAGGCACAACGCTGCTCCGTCCCAGCGACTGCCCAGGCATCAGCACCAAGATGCTCTTGGATGTGGACACTGTCAACAGAACCTGCTCCGAGAGGTGAGAGCAACGCTTCCCGCGCTGAGCTCCTGTTTACTCCTGGGTTTGCTTTAGCTCATGCCTCAAGTGTCAGTAATTCACTCCTATTTAGTCTCAATTTAGCTGGATGGAGTCATTCATTATCATTACTTCGTCATGAATTATAATGACTGCTGCAGCCTCCCCCGGAGCCGTTAGTCACCCAGCCCCAAATGGGATCATTCTCCCTCTTGTCCCCATTTTCCCTTCTCAGCAGCACTGTACAAACAGGCAGCAAATATCTTTTCAGCGCACTCAGGATTTTCTGCAAGACAAATCAGGGCAGAAGAATTAATTGCAAAGACAATTTCTGGGCACTCAAGTGGGTGCCACAGCCGTGCCTGGAGGAATTATTCTGTTGCCCTTTAGCAGGACACGACTGGCTGGCGCGGTGGCAGCTGGCACAAGGAAACTTGGGCTGGTGGCCCCAAGAATCCCCCCACATCCCCTTTTCCCAGTAGAAGCCTGTTAGAACTTGAACATCCCACTGTCCTCCAGCTTTGCCCATGTCAAACCAGGAGACTGAAATCTAGTGAGGAATAGGAGCCACTGAAAGTCTGAGATGGATCCAACTCACCTTCCTTCTGTTGCATCCATCATACTACTGTATTTTATCCATGTGCCTTTAAATAAAGCTGCTTGCTTTCCATTGGGGAGGGAAAAGAAGAAAAAGAAAATTGATTATAAGGAAAAGGGGGTGTGGGGGGAGAAAGGTAATTGTGTTCCACAAAAATTAAGGAAAAGAAAAATTATGTAAAGAAATTACTTCTCATATAAAAGGATATTTCATAATGGACCTTTAAAGCATTCCATCAAGTAATACCAACACATTTATTTGAAGTGTTAAAGAGGGACCTTCAATCAATCATGGAACTTCATTTTTAGACTGTAATGGATTCAATTGACCTTTGTGTTGTGAAGATCCGCTGGCTGAGGCAAAGGGAGGAGCCTGCTCCAAGCTGGGGCTGGTGGTTATCGCCGCTGGTGTCTGCCAGGCCAGGCTGGAGTCCCCACGGGCGGTGGGGCCAGCAGAGGAGATGCCCTGCGCAGCCACAGCCCTACGCTGGAGTTAAGGAGTCTTTAAGGAGAACACAGGCAAGGGGCTGGCCACCGCAGTGAGAACAGACATCGCTGGAAACACTCGGAAAGGGGCACTTCTATATGAAATACTAAGATTAAACCTCTGCTCTCAAAGCAATTCTTACTAGCTAATGTGAGCTGGGAAACGGCTTCTCCCTTCCCACCGATTGGAATCCCCTTTTGCTCCCCTCCCCGTGTGGCGAACGGAAAGGCATTCACTTGGTAAACCACAAAAAGCAGAGATGAAGTCTGTGGGGCTTGAGCTTCCCCATCAACAAGCATTTCAGACACACTGTAAGCTCACGCAGAAGCAGAGCCAGAGGGATTCTGGATGTTGTGTGGCGTTGGGATGGAGGAACCTCAGATTTGAAAGCTTTTTGGGAGCACAAGTCCATCTCTCCTGCAGCAGTACAGCCAAGCACAGCACCACAACATCCCTCTCTGGACAAGGCGCCCCACTTTGCATGCTGGGTGCCAAAATCCCGTTGACATTGGACAGTCCCACCCCATCATCAGCCACCACCCCAGACTTGGGGTGTCCTCTCAGGGGTGTAGCAGCCCGTGCACCAGCCAACACTTCCCCCCAACACCCGAGCTCCTGCTGCCAGTGGGGAGCAAACTGCAGCCCCCCAGCCTTCTCCCTGGAGTCATCTCCTGGATTAACAGCAGAGCAAGTCCTAATAAAAACGGTGGCTAAAAATACAGAAAAAGCATTTATTACCGAGGGAAGAATCCCTTGAATTGCACCCGGGCTAATTAACATTTATACAAAGTGCACTCATCACAAACATATATTAACCTTTGAAGCATATATAAGAGCAATTGGGAAGTATATAATGAGAGCAGAGACACCGGAGCACTAGACTTCCCTACTGAAAATGCCACCCTTGCCTCCTCTGGGTTGAATTTTGAAGCAGTTTCCCCACAATTACTGGTTTTCCAGTGCTCCCAAGGTAGGTTCTTGACACCCACCCCGGCTCCCCCTCCCCAGTCAGAGCCGGGGAATTGCCCACCCTGCCCGAGGCTCCTCGTTCCACTGCTCTGCAGCCCCAAGAAACAGTGACCTGTTCTCACAGCGAGCCACAACAGAGAGTCCGGGCAAAAAAAAAATGACAGGTTTTGTCCAAGATTTAAATTAAAATGACAATCAATATTGCTCCTGAAAGCCAAGAAGATGCTGAAGTGTCAGCCACGATGCTGAGGTGTCCTTAATGATTCCACTCAAAGTCACTAGCAAAATTCCCTAGCCTTTTATTTTTTATTGTATTTTTTTAATTGGAATGGTGCGAGATACCCAACGTCATCAAGGAAAGACAGAAGAATGTGGAAGACTTCTGGGCAGCACTGGAAAGGTAACGTGGTGCCAATCTCTACGGGCTGGGTGGAGCAACGGGAGGAAAAAAAAGCCTTCAGGAAGAAAAATTTTGTATTTCATCACCCCACTTACCCATGTGGTAAGGAAATGGATAAGTGGCCAATGTCACACCTCATTTAACAAGAAGCTAATAATGATCAATACCAGCTCCTTAGCTCACCTTGCTCCCACTTCGTTACTCAAACTGGCACCTTCCCAGGGCAGGTCATTAACACACCCACAGCGAAACGGATCAATCACCGAATCATCGAATGGTCTGGATTGGGAGGGACCTTTAAAGGTCACCTAGTCCAGCCCCACGGAATGGCCATTTGCAGCCAAAGATGCAACTTCAGACTGTAGAAATGACATTACCCCATGGGGAAAGGCATAAAATCAGGCCCCTCAAAGAGCCTGCATTTTTAATTTTTGTATCTATTATTTTATCTATAGTAAATAGATATATTTACACAGACACACATATATAAACATAAGCATATATATTGCTCAGCCATCAAGAAGCATTTCTGCTTTCACTCGCACGCAACTCCTCGTAAATCCTCGCAGAGTCAACAAAAGCCAAAGTCATTTAACTCTGCGCTAAAATAAAAGGAGAGCAGGAAGGAGCCCAAGCACAGCAGAGAGCTCAAGACTTTCCAGAGCAGCAACGAGGAGCAATTATGCTTATCAGGAGCTGGGGTGGGATCCGGCACGTCAGCAGGCTGGTGCCAGTAATCACAGTTAATTTTACAAAGTCTGGATGACATATAGGGAAGATTTAGATGTTCTAATTACTCCGCTGAATACCAGGGGTGCTGCTGATGAGGGAGGCAGGCACATGCACATCCACACATACGCACTCAAAGCCAATTAAGAAAGAAAAACAGCAACAAGGAGCCTGCAGGCTCACCAGCTCTTCGTCAAAAATAGGTCTAAGCTGTCCTACCCCTTGCTGTAAAACGCAGCAACCACAGACAAGCCAGAAGACTTCTGGTGGCCAATTCCCAGCAGGGAGCACCTGAACGCTTTGCAAAGGGCAGGAGAGGATTCAAGTCAGCACCCAGGCTACAACACTTAGTTTTTAACTAATAGCACCATGGTACCGGACAGCATCACACACGGGTCCTCCACCCGGCAAGGACCAGCAGCCAAGAGCTGGAACAGCAGTGAGACGCTACCGATCACTAAAATCCTGCCTCTAACCCACAGTTTTCTTAGCTGGGTGCCTGCAACACCCAGCTCCGACACCAAAAAAACCCCACCCCAAACACACCACAGCCCGTCTCTTACAAACGTGCATCATGGCACTGAACTCCAGCTTTCCGTGCCTTCCTGGGCAACGGGCAGAGAACCAGCACAGGATCCCCTCAGCAAGGCCCAGGGTTACCCAGAGGAAGCTCCTGCGGAACCAGGTCCTCTCTCCAGCACGCCCGGACGCCAGCTTACCTGGGGCTGGGAACCTGGGTCCTCCTCCACACGGTCCCAAGGGCTCTGGGGAGGGGGCTGAGCCACGCAAAAACATAACTCCATACACTTTTTTCTAACTTGGAACTAAAACAGCTCTATTAAAACTCCCCAGTTGAGGCCAGTCGGACTCTTTTCCCAACAGCATCTCCACACCCTCCTGGCCTGTTCCATGGCAGCTCCTTCACGGCCAACATCCTCCTGCTACCAACCTCCCAAGCACAGAAACTTCCCCCTCGTAGCAGCCTCATTAAGTAACAGGTGGAAGAACTCATTTGTGTGTTATTAGAACCTCGAAACAGATGGAGCTGCTGATTTAATCACAACCTTTTCTCCTGTCTCGTCTGAAACCCACCCAGCAGACTCAACTGAAGACCAGAAAGTTGTTAACAGGACACAGGTGCCTCTCTCTGACGACTCTTCCAGATTCTATTCCTCTGCAGAGGAATATGGAATAAAGAACCTAGGGCTATAAACCCAAAGAAGACCTTTGGTCCTGGCTGGAGGTATGGGAATTACCCAAGAAATTAAAAGTAAGTACTGGGGGCAGCAACATTCTGCATTGAGAATCTGCTGTAAGAGGAGATGTATTAGTGATGGGGAAGGAGATGCTGGCTGGACAAAAAGTGCATGAAACAGAAATTTTAAACAAGCACTATTATCAATGTTATTTATTGCAGAAAACAGCATTAATATTACTACAGTTATTAATACACAAAGCTGTAGCATTATTACTAAAACAGCTGCAAGACACTTCATTACTATTAACGCTGACGATATGTTAATGAAACATTATTCATGGTTTATTTTGTGGCTGACACTCCCCTGGAATAATTTTTCTGCTCTAACTTTCGTTCACATCTGTTCAGTATTTCAGCAAGTAGTTGGGTCTAATCAGTAATCAGGGCCTGATTTTCTCAGATATCAGACAAAAAGCGTTTGCCTGAAAAAGCTGGAACATCTAACGTGGACCAGGCTGGGTGCTGGGAGAGGAGCTGGCTGGTGGGGCCAAATCCTGATGCTCAGAGATGGGCTTTTCAACACAGCCATCAAAAAGGGCACATGTGAGAGGGCTACCCCAAAGCAGGGGCTGTGAGCATCGTCCTGAGGGGGCTGCCACATCCCCTCCCCTCTTTTGCAAGCCCCAGCTCGGCGTAGCGGGGGTCCAGTTCTGCCCTGGGCACGGTGACCGAGCCCAGAGCAACATGGGCCACTGAGAGGCAGCAGCCTGGTACACGGGCTCGTAAATCTCGACAGCGGGTAAGCGACGTCCCGCTGGGCTTTCTCCCAAATCGCGCTCATTCCTCACACTCAAACCCTACCCTGGCTTGGCAGCAAATCTGCAAAAAGGAACGGGCACGGTTCCGCGTGCTTGTGCAGGAGGGAAATCAGCGCGGCAGAGAGTAAATGAGGCAGCACCGGGCTTTCAAGGCGTCTTGAGATTTCTTTGCAAGCAAAGTCAGGCATGATTGAGCTTAAAGTTACCCGAGGAGGAATGTGACCCTTTGAACAGCACGAGCCACTCATCTGCCCACATTGGCTTGGATTAGCTCAGGTAACCTCTCTCTCCTCTCTCATTGTCTTCTGGTATTTAGAAAACATCTTTTTAAAACAGATAAATACATAATGGAGAAACTTTTCATTTCCTCTGTGAGATAAGGATTTGATGTTCTGGATAAGTGCAAGACGGCTGCCATCCAGAAAAGAGACGTTAATGCAAATTCCCATCCACTTCTGCCTTTAATAAAAGTATCACCGCTCTCATCTTGTTTCAGAAAGCCCTCCCATCAAACGTCACCGCAGGCTTGGCAATTGCTCAGAGGGACAGAAGGACTTTGCTGAGCCCGGGGCAGAGCGAAAAAACCCATCGCGGGGCTGCACCTCCAGAGCCAGCACCAGCTCCTGCCCCTGCCCACTCCCCGCCTCTACAGAGAAATTAGCACCTATTCAGTAAGTGCTTCAAATACACAAAGTCTGGCCAATAAGAAAGCGAAATCCTCAGATCTTACATCCAAATGATCAAAAACCTCCTAGGAAGATCCTGAAAAATTAAAGAAAAGTCTAAAAGTACAAAGCCGAGCTTTAACCCAGATGCCACAGAGCCTACGCAGAAATCTCGGCTGCTATTGATCTCCGCGGCGAAAGCTCCAGCGCGCCCTGCACGGATGGCGGGATGAGATGCGAAGGCAGAGATCACGACCCCACGGCCTCCCACCTGTCCTGAATGTCCAGCAAGAGCAAGCAGAGTGGGAGTTACTTTGAAATCCATTTTGGTCTCAAACAAGCCAAGACCCAGGGTGCTCCTTCCCACAGCTGCTTTGTTTCGAGGTTTTTGCAGCTGGAGGGGGGAGCAGGCGGAGGACGAACGGTGGCAGCGGCAGCAGCAGAGCTTCCCTCCACTGTCGCTGTCGGGCTCAGGGGGACCCGGCTCCTCGCAGCTGTGCAAGTGTAGATACTGCAAGTTTCAAATAAAAACCTTACTTAGCTTGCCGGGGAGAAAGCTCTGGCTTTTAAATGCTGCATGTTCAAACAGCAAATATGCGCCTCAGCCTCTGAAGAGCTTTATGCAGAACACAGCCTTGTTTTTTCTGAGGGTGTTTGTCCTCCCTCGCATCCACTATCAACATTCTTTTAGGATTTTATTTCCTTAGCACATACATGCATTTTCCTCTTTCACTTCTGTAGCTGTGCCATCGCCAAGGCTTTGTCCCCGCTGGGGCTGGGGAAGCCCTGCAGCAGAGCGGCCAGAATCCCTCATCTTTCTGACCCGTGGAGACAAAAGCAAGCTCAGATTTATTTGTACAGCTAATTGCAATAGTGCTTGCCTCTTACAACAGCTCCACGTAACCACTGCTGGTCCTGCTGCTCCCCATGAGTGCTGAGGATCTGTAGCAACTGGACTAACCAGGCACTGGTGGGTGCCGTAACCTCAGGCTGGTGGCAGGACAGGATCTAGTTTGCCTTCCTGGATCAGCTACTAGTTAATGAAAACAAGTAAAACAACTCTGCCCTGCCTTTGTTCACCCGTCTGGACGTCAAAACTTTCCTTTGCATTAAGTGTAATTAAGGCAGCACAGGTCCAGAACGCATCTGCTGCCGGGAGCGAGCTCAAGGGCAGGGCTGCGCGCCGGCCAGCCGCCTCTGCAGAGCATCACACCCCGAACCATCCACCCCCAGCTCCACTTCAAGCCGCATCCTGATTTCAAAGCACTTCATGGTGCAAAGCACTTGGAACAGCTCTGTATGTCACCGCAAATCAGCACTGGGGTTTTTTTTTGAAGACGGAACCTGTTTAAAGTAACTCAACTTGGAACTCCCACGGGAGTCCCAGTGGTCAGCCCGTACCCACCACAAACAGCGGCTTTCTTGAGACTGGAGTTCTCTGCAGCCCAGGCTGACCATTGCTCCGGGCAAGGTGCTGGGACACGGAGGGGCAGAGGCAGCGCGCTGTGAGCGATTTGCAACTTCTCACCTTCTGGGAAGAGCTGAAGAGCCTTGGTGGTATTTTCACAAAGAGCTCAGAGAAGGAAGAAATCACCCCGCAGTGAAATCACTGGGGTTAAGAAGCCAATTTCCCTTCCAGCTCTGACTCTGAATACGAGGAGAATCCAGTCCTTAATGACTTACAGCAGTTTAGGGCAAGGAGCTGAGAGGGGAACGAAGCCTGGACCTCCTGTGCGCTGACCCCACCACACCAGCACAGCTGCAGCCACTCTCCTCCCCGAAAAACACTCAGCGCTTTCTATTTTTATCCTCTACCTGTGCCACAAAGGAAGAAAGAGAAAAGTTCATCTCACGTCGAGAGCCAAAGGGAAGTACAGAAAAGCCCCGCTTGCTGGGCTTCAGGAGCTCAAAAGCTGGTTTTCCTCCGGAGCGGCAGCAGACACGGCTTTCTCACGTCCCTTGGCCCAAAGGCAGACACCCATCCCCAACCCCGCAGGCATCGGCAGCACCTTTAAGGCGCTGGGAGACAGGATTTTGTCCAGCGGGTGTGTTTCGATCCTCGCCTTCTGCTTTCTCTCACCTTCGTTCCCTTCTTTTGGCCCCGTGTGCTGGGAACGGGCTGCTCTGCCGGTCAGAGCCACGGATCGGCACCCACCCACCCCGGGGCTGCGGAGAGGAGGAGGAGGGAGCGGAGGAAGAAGGAAAGATGCGGTTGTAAGCACAGTCCCTGTCCAGGAATGTGTGTGCCCGCTTGGAAAGAAGCGGAGCACTGCTGAGTGGGATCCTTATACAACCCATTTTATAAAGCCCAGCATCTTCAGGCTTTCACACCCGTCTATGTAGGTCACTCTCTCGCTCTGGGAAGGAGATAAGTGTGTAATAAAACACAGGCACAAAGGTGCAGCTTTGAAGTGATGATAGGAGAAGGCAAGTTGAAAAACTTGGCACAGCTGAGCCGCGGAGGCAGTGGGCAGCGCTGGTCCAGCCCCAGCCCCTCACCCTGCCTGCAAGCATCCACCGGGTGAACTGGGGACAAGGGCTGACCCTCCTTTACCTGCCTTCAATCCAAGATAGTATCTGAAAATGCCAAAACTTGCACTGAAATTAATGGGACTTCGATGCCAAAGTACCTTTGTGTATGTGGCCCTCTCGGCCTTTATCTTGATTCAACATTCTTTGGAAGTCAGTGTAGAGTGAAGGATAGGTTTTCATCTAAGATTTTGCTGACTAGAAGTCATGGGCTGTAGGTAAATCTCACCTGGTAATATCTTACCCTTCAGAGCCCTTTCAAAACTCTGGGTAGCACAAGCATCCATCAGGGCTGACACATTAATTCAAACAGTGTTATTTTCACATCATTTAAGGCCTCTCTTCCCACTTTTGTCTTGCAAAGGAAAATATTTTTGAGGCATAACACAACTGCCATCCTCATCCTGCTGTCTGGAACCACTGCCGCAGTCCACAGGGATTATTTGCATTCCAGTCACAATTAAGCATTTGAAGGGGTTTAGATTCAATCCCATTCAAATATGCATTTTGCTCAGGATAAAAGAAAAAGTAGCGCGCTCTTGCTGAAACAAATCAAGCCCAGGTGATGCTGACGGTGGCAGGGGCTGCTTTACACCTCATTGCGTATGCAGGGAATAAAGATAAATCAGCCGAACTGGGAGCAGAGCTGGGCTCTGGCTACAAGTAAGGCAGCCTTGGCCGAAGCTGCTGGAGCAGGATTTCTGCATCCATCGAAAAGAGATCACAGACAACTCCGTGCCATCACGTAGGAGTGGGGATGGGGAAAGGGCGGTATCTGTTCTTCACCAGAAGGAGATTTGCTCTGGAGGCGTGTTAGCCCAAGAAGAAAATCAGTGGCCAACGTGGAGCTGACGAGCCCCGAGCATCGGCAGCTGCAGGTCGTGCTGGGAACCCATCAACCTTCAAAGGTCATGGGGAGACGCTGAGCTGGAGCTGTTCAAAACGCAAATTGGCCTCCGCCTCCTCGCCTTCCCCTGTAATTACTTTGGAGAGGGTTTCGTGGGATCAGTTGGTCTTCAAGGGGGTCTCTCGACTGAGGTTTTCTCACTCTGTCTCCTGGTGAAGCTTGGAAATGCCCTGCCCTGGGGCTCTGAGGGACGGAGACACCACCACGGGCTTCCTGGCCAGAGAGGCAGTCGGATACAGCTTGTTTATGACAGGCAGGAAAGTCAAATTGCTGAAAATGTAATCTGGAAGTTAAAAAAAAACAGGGACGCATTAAATGAAAAATTAAGCATTTCTTTTTCTAACATCGATTTTTTTATCAGTTTAAAAAATGTTCATTTCGAACGCTTATTTTTTTTCCAGCAAGGGAAAAAAAGCACAGAGTATATCATAAACATTTCCCTGTTAAAAAAGTTGATTTTGATGCAGCTCCATATTTCATTTGCCCTGCAGTAACTGCTCTGCCATCTAGTTGGATGAACACTTAAGGAAAAATAGTCTGCGAAGTTTTTTTTCCACTCCCGTGAAGGGCTCGGGTCACGTCCACTCAGGATTTCGGGGAGAAGCAGGACCAATTTTGCCTCTGTGCAAATGTGCCGTTTGGCACAGAGCAGCTCGGCATGGACACCGCTCACAAACCAGACACGATTCCCAGCTGCCCTGGTCGTGCCCAGCTACAGATGCCCCCCCAGCCAAAACGCCTCACCTGCCCGCCAATTACAAAATTAACTTAAACAAGCATGAAATAAAGGCTATCAAGCCGAATGTTGGACAAACAGGGGGAGAGATGAAATTAAGGTGTAGCTGATGCTCTGGGACACGCAGCTCTGACCTGGAGGATGGGCTGCTTTGTGCTCACTGGCTCCTGGCACGGGAACACTCCTGGATTGTGCCTCAGTTTCCCCTTAGCCATGAGCCAGCACGACAGCCGCTGCTTTCACAGTTGCCTGTTCTTGGAAGGGCACCCGTGTCGCCGCTCAACAAACACACACCTGCAAACAGACATTTTATTAAGAGTTTTTTGCTTATACGTTGCTGTTTAATACAAAGCTTTTTCTTTTTTTTTTGGTCCTAAGAACCAGAAGGGAGCTCTCGGATCCACTTACTTTCTCATCCCTTTGTGTGATAAATCATGGCAGCACTATTCTGGCGTCAAACGCTTCCAGTGAGAGGGGATATCAAAGTGGGTTTGGTTTCCTGCGCGAGCTTTTAAACGCCTTGTGGTTTCTCTGCACATTTTCTTCTCTTTGTGTGGTGCGTCTACCTCCCTCCCCTTCTTTTCTTCTCTCCAGGAAGGCTGAGATTTCTTTTAAAGTGAAGAAAAAAAGATTTTTCTTTTTCTTCTTTGTTCTGTTGCTACTTCCTACACGATTCCTCCTTCCTCTCCTGGGCCCCTGATAACCTCTCCTGGAGGCAGCCTGGACGGTGTGAGACCCGAGGAACCCAGCGATGCTGCAGCCTTCCCAGAGGGTCACAGGCAGGGCTGGCACGGACAGAGGTGAGCGACTCAACCCAGCACGGTGGCATCCACGGGCAGGAACTGGGGAAACCACCTGGGATGCAACGGCAGGAGCTCCCTGGCTCAAGAAGAGCTGAAGCTCCAAGGTCAGCTCGCTCAGAACCACGTCTCTCGTGGTGCCGCCCGTGCGTTGCCACCTGACGGCATCATCAGCCACCCGATGGCATCCTCAGCCATCCGGGGGGACAGGACAGGTGGATGAGAGCTGCCCCCAGGCACGGGCAGGGCTGTGTGGGGCGTGGGTGTGTGGGCTGGGGGGATGCTGGGGGGGTTTCTGGGTGTCTCTGGCCATGCCATGCCACCAAACGCTGCAAGGCTGTGACCCCCACCAGCTACTGCAAAGCCATTACGACCCAACTTCCCAGAGGACGGTGTCATTAGCATCTCGTACTCGGTAACCCCAGCAGCAAATCGAGGTTCGGTGCATTATCTCAGGTCAGGATGATTTACTCTGCTGGTGATCAAATGATCTTAATGATTTGTCAGGCAGCTGTCATACCCAAACCTGTTTATGATGAGGAGCAGGAAGCAAAAGCAATTCATTTAGTTTGTTTACCACCAGGATGGGCCTGGACACCCCAGAGTCATTAAAAGAAGAAAAGGCACCTCAGAAAAGCTAGAGCTATTTGATTACAACGGGCCCCATCAGCGGGCTTTCTCTAGCGCAGCAACAGATTTTCAAAGGGCATAAATCAAAAACTACAGCGGCGTGAAATTTGACCAAAGCAAGCCAAATTAGGTGTCCAAAGCCCAGGGCACTGAGGTTTTTTTCTTTAATAGCTTTGGTGACCTTTAGGGGTGGGTAACCTCCCAGCACAAAATGAGAATTTCTCTGCTCTGCATGGCTTATCTGTAGATGTGCTGCATGTGCAGGGGAGCTGGGAGAACGGGATGCTGGGCACGGCGCTCCCGCTTTGGATCAGAGGAGAACTGAAACGCCCCGGACACACGCTGAAAGAGCTGGTGGCATTCAACCCACCCCGCAGGTCCTGGGAAGTCCAGCGTGAAGAGGGAGGTAGTGGTTGAGGAGGAAGAGGATTGGTCCTTGAAGCCCCGGGGCTCTTTTTTGGCACACAGACACACCAGACATCGCATCCAGCCTTGTGCAAAAGATGTTTTGGTGTCACATTCCTGTGAACGACACCCCTTCCAACAAACTGGCACGTCCTGGGGAAGCTTGGCTCAGCCAGAGCGCTCCCAGCCAGCGCTCTGCGAGAGCTACAGCCCTTTGCAAATCCGCACCTCATCTTCTATTCCATTTAAATGATCTACCATCTTTAGCAGGGCTGAGCCTCTCCAGAGCCCGTATCCAAGGCAACAAGAGCTACCAGGGAAAAAAAAAAAAGGATCCAAGAAGTTATTAAAATCACAATATCCTTTCTGAGCAAGGCAGAGATAATGAGTGTGTGGTTACACTGGTTCCCTGCACCACGGGCTGGCCACAAGCCACCTGCTGGGTGAAGGTCCCTGGCTGGTGACCAAACACCAGCTTTGTGGAGGCATTTAAGGTCCTAAAGACACTGTGCAGTGCCTCCGTACCTCCAGTCCTTTGCCTCAACCCATACAACCCCAGAATTTGTTCGCTACCTGTGGAATCAGCCTCCAGCACAGGTCTTAGCGTTAGGAAGGCGTCTGTATTTCAAATTTACAGACAACTGGGGAATTCCAAGACATCAAGGAATCGGTAGTTTTGCAAAGAGGAAAACATGAAATGCTGCCCTGGCTCCCACGTAGTGCCCGTAGCACCCCAGGACCCGCGTGCCACGGAGGCTGGGACCTCAGGGCTGCTCCTGGGTCCCTTGGCACGTTCTTCCCTTTTCCACGCAGCAGGAGAGAGCATGGAGACGTGGTGAGCCCAGACCTGGAGGCACTGACAGCCCCGAGGCTTTTGCCTTGGGCGATATTCTGAGTACCCCCCAGAAAAACTCATGGAAAGCATCGGTGCTGGGGTGCTCAGCAGCCACCGATCGCTCTCCCTGCTTTGCATACGG
>NW_009708582.1:102970-107598 GCF_000703405.1 Apaloderma vittatum | reverse complement strand
GCTGCTGCAGTAATGAATCACTTCTGTGTGTGTCGCTAAGCGCTTTATAAATCCCAGGATTAGGAGAACATGTCAAAACGCTCACACTCCGCGTGTGCCTGGCACGAGACGAAACCTCCTGGTGTCAGAGCGAGAAAAAGATTGAGGCGTAATTTGTTTTGATGTCTCAGGACTCCAGATCCTCCGGTTCTGTCGCAGGACAAACTCCCACTGATTTTACAATGCAGGACAGCTCTGCCTCGCAAGCTCAAAGTCAAAATCTGGGATTATCTTCCCTCTCTGCCTCTCCAGAGCAATGCACAATGTTAAAGATTTGATTTGCAAAGAGATTGTGCAAACATTTCTCTTCATCCATCCCTCTGTTTGAGCTGCTCAAAGATTTTAAAGCAAAATGCTGATCTCTCTTGGGATTTATACTGAAACCGAAGGAATCAGCTGAGCATCAGTTCCATAAACTGTGTCCATATTTGCTCAAAAAAGAGCAGATTCTCTTCAAAATAAGCAGAGGCGATCACTGGAAAGGCTGCTGGTAACCTCAGCAAACCCACAGCACGTCTTAGTGAACGAGACCCCAAATTTCGAAGAACCAAGAGATTTTGGTGGACGTTTAATTTTTGTCACAAACATTTCCAGAGCTCTGGGCCAGGAACCAAAGCAATTTGTACCAGCACAGTGCACCCGTGTACGAGAACAACCGCATCTGTACAGTGTCTGTCTTGTATAATTACGACAGCGAAACAACTGAAACATTTTATGATATTCCTCAGCTTGCAAAAAATTATAGCAGCAGAGCTTTTAAAATGATGATTAACCAGAATTCACAGCCTCAATCACCGAATCATTAATTCGGTGGGTTTTAGTGTGTTTTTCAAATGAGACGTTCAGCAAAGAGTATTTATTCATTCTTTGTCACTTTCTACCCGTAAAAATAATCAAATTAAATTCCACTCTCAAATTCAAACAAGACTTTAGAGGTAGAGGCAGTCAAAACAAGCGCAAGAGAACAGCAAAAAATGTTCGTGACGTTTGCCCACCCTTTCCAGATCAAAACTCCAGGCTCTGATCACGGGTTTAGTTCGGCAAATCCTGGTTGAGCAACAGGAGCAAAACCCCCTTTGGAAACGTGTGACCTCTTCTCTTGGTTTTCCTTCCCTCCAAAATCAAAATTTTGATGGGAATACTTGTCAATGAGTAAACTGCGTTTGGGGTTTGGCTTTTTTTGTGTGTTTCTGCTATAAATAGCCCCTTTCTCTACGGTTTCCTCAAGCAGCACTGCCCGGCTCGGCATCTCATCCCATCCCATCTCATCCCATCCCACCCCGGCAGGACCCGGGCTCTGCCCGGAGCAGCCGTGTCCCCGCCATGCTGCAGCCGCGCTGCCCCGTGCTCTGCAGAGCCGAGCGCCTTCCAAACGACCGCTTCTCTAAAGAGATGATGATCACAGCAATGCCCCAAACGCCCAAATCTCTATTCGTTTGTTTTCCTTTCATCCTCCCCAAGTTAAAATATTGATGAGGTTCCTCCGTACTGCAAGCCTGGAGCACTTCCACAGGCTGGGTTAAACGCCCACGCGTCTCTGAGCCAAGGTTTGGGCTTCCCTTCACCTCCAGCCTGGCTGCCCGCACTGGTCTGCCCCTCTGCTCTCTCCTTGCCGGTACCCAGCGCCCAGGCTCAGACTCTGCGCTCCCCGGGGTGTCCCTGCAGGTCGGGGCAGTGACAAGGGGGTAAAGCTGGTGAAGGGAGAGGTAAATGCAAACCTCGCAAGCAATCAGGAGAGATCTCCTCTGCAAGGTGCAGGAGGGAGATTTTCCTTTTCCTCTTCCTTTTCTGAAAGGGATGTAAATGAGGAAAGCAGCGGCAATCAGGCTGCCATCCCTAGGACAGCATCTCTGGAGCTTATTCTCTTCACCACGGGGGTTTGATGAAGGCAAACTTTCCCGACTCACTGCAGCACATGCAGAAAGAACCTGTTTCCAAGGAAACAGGGATCTTTTGCATGTCCAGCATGTGGTCAGAGATGGGGAAAGGTTGTGAAGACAGAGTCTGCCTTCCCACCTCTGGCTCCTGCCGACCCACCTCCCTCCCAGGCGGGCGCGGAGCATCCCCAGCAGGCACCACCACATCCCAGCCCGGCAGCCTCTGGCTGGAGAGGAGACCAGCAGCCGCAGCTTCTTCTGCCGGCAGCAAGATTCTGTGCAGTATCGGGGTGCTTGTTTTGACTTGGGGAGGCAGAAGGGCAGTTTTCATCTCTGCATCGCCTGTACACTTTAGGGACCACAGCATCCCCCAAAAGGGTGACGTGGGCAACCATCAGAAGGCTGATAATCCAGGTGGGACTTGGTTACTCCTTCTCTATCTTGCCTAGCCAGAGTAAATTTCCCCAAACCTGGAACTAAGCCCCAAAGCTGATCACCTCTCTGGCCAGGAATAGGGAGCAGGTGCCTCTCACTGGTTCAGGACTGCTGTCCTAATGTAGGAAGACGTCACGCTTGACATTTCACCTCGCAGAGGCTGAAGCTCAAAGGAACACGCCACCTGCTACGCTACAGCGTCCCCTCCCAGCCTGCTTCTAACCAGGGAGATGTCAATACACCCGCGTGAAGGAAGCCTGTACCTCAGCATCCGGAGGGGCACTCGCCCGAGGCACGGTCCCACCGTGCCAGCGATGCATTACGAGCACGACACGGGGCACGGGGTGTCTCTTTAATCACTTTTCGGGGCCCCCTCCCTGCAGCTGCCACCCCCAGCAGGTAAGGCTGGGCCAGAGCAGCGCTGCCCGCAGAGGGGCTGCAGCAGATGTAATTTGGGCTCCCGTACGCTGTGAGACTCCTGGCTAAAAGCTGCGAGTGGCTCTGAAGCCGCCTGCATCTGCACCTATACATTTGCAGACACTGTCTGTGTCTATAATTAATTAATGTTTGTACAGTGCTTTTAAGATAAAGTGGCATATAAGTACCAGCTATCATTATTATTAGACCTATCCTGATTCAAACCCATCAAAAGCCAGGAAATTGAGGGTTTAAGAGCCTGGCAGCCTGGTCACACAGCGCTGCTAAAACTCACGTCTTTATGCTCTGCATTTTACTCAGTGGAGTAAGTTAAGTCACAAACGTCAGCTGGGGATTTGCAGACTTAGCCCAGAATTTACTGGCTTTTGTATCTCAAAGGGAGAAACCTCTCACAAAAGGGACCTTCATCAGGGAGTCGGAAAAAATAAAAATAAAAATCCCGTTAATGCATCAATTTAAGGGACCTTCATGGTCCCTCCCCAGGCTTTCGAGGCCAGGTGTCGGCAGTTCTTGTCCTGCTCCAGCCAGCGCTGCCCAGGTGGCAGCAAGAACAATGATTTCTCCACGGCACCTTCCCTGGCTGCCCTCTAAATCAAGGCTTTTCTTCCCCTCCGTGTTCCTATTATCTGCACTGAAAACCCTGGCTACAAAAAGAGACTCATTTTAGCCGAATTCATTGTAAATGTCAACCTCTAAGAGTTGGGGAGGGCTAATTAGCAACAGGGAAGGGGAATAGGGATGTCGGGAACTTTAATTTCACTCAGTGCAGCCAACCCTGAAGAGAATTCAGAGCTCGCCAGCAGCTACATGCCTTTAATTTGACTCCAAATGCTGGTCAATAACACTAACAAATGGGGAGAAGTCGCAGCCCAGAAAGTCCTAGCGCCAGGCGGGTGCAAGGGGCTAACTGGGGGCTAAAGCGGGGAGCCCGTGGGTTTCACTGGGTTGCAGGGAGGGGCTGGTGGTGCTGAGCACCCACCCGGGGTGGGGCACAGCAAAAGAGGTGTTGGAAAACTCAGGTAACCGCTCTCGCAGTCAATTGATTGGAGTATTCTGCCATGGAAGGAAAGAGAGAGAAGGGAGAGCTGAGAAAGCAGAGGCTGCGGCATCCATCCCCCAAGCCATGAGCCTCGTCAGGTTCCACCTCGTGCCTCACACGCTGCTCCCACCTGGTCAGTAGCAAACGAAGGATAATTTATTCCCTTCCCTTCCTTTTCACTTTTTTTTAAAAAAAATTTTAAAATTTTTATTCTAAATCAGCACATGCATTGCCCCCTCCATGCTTACAAACTCCAGGTCTGGAGCAACGCCTCCTGGCACAGACACAACACGGTCCTGCCAACAACCCCTGCAATCCCCGGCTCCAGCTCTCCCGTATCCCAACCCGCCATGCTGAGGCAGGAGGCTGGATCCTGCCGACACATCTTCCCAGCTAACCTTTTATCTGCCAGGGGGAGGACATGGTTTTGGATGCTGCCTCTGAAAACTGTTATGAAATGTAATTTTATCTACCTGCAGAACTGACAGGCATATTTCAACAGTGGTATATTATCAATTATAAGCCTAACAGAGCATGTTCTCCGATCTGATTGTTGGAAAAATCACTTGTCAAGGGCTGGAAAAGACCACAGCTGTCTTCTTCGTATAGACAGCCCCACAAGAGATGTGAAGCTTCTGTGGTACAATGTTTTCTCTTTTTCTTTTTTTTTAATCGCTGGTATAATAGAAGAGAAGTGAATAAGGTGATTTCTATAGCATCTTCACACTGACAGTGTTTTACAAAGCAAAGAGTTAGACACGGGCGGCGCCGTGACAATGTTAATCCAACACGGCGGCCGG
>NW_009708582.1:97691-102938 GCF_000703405.1 Apaloderma vittatum | reverse complement strand
GGACCCGAGCCCCGAACCTCCTCTCCCCCCAACGACCACCCTGTGCCTGGGGAAGGGACACTCTCCTGTTTCCACACCAGCCAAGCAAAACCTTGTTTCCAAGATTACCTAGGAGTCTGTACCCCAGTTCCCTGTGGGGCTGAGTTGGTGCCCGATCCCCATGTCCCCTCCACCCCATGGGCTTGTCTCTTGGACGTCACCTCGCTCTGCCACTGCCTTCCCCGAGCCCCTGGGGGATCCTCCTGGGACAGGAGCTGTGACTCTGCCTCGCTGACAACGAGGGATAATGTTTCTCACAATAGGCGAGTGCTTTGCAAGTTTTCTGCACAACCAGCTATGTGGACACAATGGCAATTAGAAATACTTATAAACAGGACGGGGGGGATTTCTAATTATTAAAAAGCTTTAGCACTTAAAAAAGCTACGACAAGAGAGTGAAAAAGAAAAGACTTAATCAGTTTTGGAGTTGCCTCAAATTTGTAATTCAATCAAACCTCCCATAGCAGAAAGGATGTCTTTCTGATATTCACAGGAGCTTTCCAGGGGCTATAATCTCTGAGAGATTTATTCATACTTGCTGCATTAGCTTAAGACTATTTTGGAAGAAACATCACTCCCTCCCTCCCATCAGCAGAGCTCCAGAGAACATATTAATATTAAAACAATTCAATTACTATGACTTGGGGAGAACATGGGTCCTGGGCAAAGGGCTGTTCATCACACTCTGCCATGCCAGCCCTCTCCTGTCCCAATATCCCCAAGTTGTTCTGAAAGAGTTTACTGAAAAATTGAAGAGCTATTGAAGACCACTAGAGGAGGGAGCCTGGCTCCTTACAAACAGCAGCTCGGGGTATTGCACCGCAATTTGTAGTTCTGAGGTCCTGGTGTAACAGGTAACACCGGGATCCTGCCCCTTCCCACAGCCCAAACCCTTCCTCCTGCTCCATAACTCCCAACTCCAAACTAAACCTAGGCAGCACCCCAGTATTTCAGGACTGCCTGAACAGGCATGTGGCTTGAGGGTGCTTTAGAAAAGCCAGTCCTGAAATCCTGCCCTTGAGCCCTGGCTGGCAGCCGCGGTAAGGATGGCTCCAGCAGCTCAGCCATCAGCAGCGCTTTGCAGAAAGCAGCTGGATCCAGGCTGGGAGGAGGAGGAGGAGGAGGAGCGAGACCACTTCGGGGAGAAGGATGGGGAGTACTTTGCACTTCAAAGGACACATCATCTCCTTGCTTCACAAGATCACAAGGAAGAAGGAACAGCAAGGCTAGAGGATAGATTAACCTTCCCTCTCCCTCCTGCTTCCTTGTTCTATCCAATCCATCCTTCCCACGCCAGCTAATTAAACATGAAACAAGAAGAAGGGGTGCTGAGCCTCCTCAGCTCCAGCTGTACGTGCAGTAATTCTGCTTCTTCAGTCTTGCAGCAGGAAATACTTTGGCGATGATGATGCTGGAAAAAAACCCAGCAGGGTCCAGAGAGGGGCCTGAACCACCATGCCCTGCCTTCCGTCAGCAATGCCGAGCTGAGAATCCTCCCCATCGGGTTTGGTGCCGTTATTGCCCATCGCACCAAGCGTAAGAATGCAGTCGCAGCATCCAAACTAAACCCCCTGGCTCCTGATTTACACTAGTGCAAGAGATGCACGCTGAGCTGCCTTCTGGTGAGAAGACTGCTTGCAGGCTGAGCTGGCTCCCAGCGGGGTCTCTCACTGCTGCCCGACGTGGTGCAATTCCCCACTGGTCGACAAACCCAACGCATGACCCCGCATGGCCAAGGAGAAAAGCCTTTGCAGCTCCGTCAACACCACGTGCTGACATCTTCTGTCATCAGGGGATGCTCACCAGCGTTGATTTTGCTAATGAGCTTGCTGCTCCGGGCTGAGACCCGACAAGCTCGTTGGGAATGAAGTCTCAAATTCTACACAGCTCAAGGAGCCTGAAGGGACATGAAATCAAATTGATGGCAGAGAAGAGGGATCAGGTTTTGAAATGGAAGAGAGTCAGACACCCAGCTGTCACACTCAGCTGTACGTCTCTATCCATATATCCAGATCTGTGACATCTATAGCTCTCGATATCAACGACCATATATGAAAGCGCGAGAGAACTTGGAAAGAAAAATAACATCGTTGTGATGAGAATGTTTTATCTTTCTCTCTGCCTCTCAGGGGCAGCAGGCTGAAAGCTGTGGTACGTGCAGAGAAACTGCCAGCAGAGGGAAGGAAGGTACCAACAAGGGAGTATAGACTTTCCCTGAGGACACCGTTATTTTTCTAGCTTGCCAGTTCCAGCGAATGCCTGCTGCATGCGTGTGCATATGCCAGTATCCTGCACAGGATAAAATGTACCTTTCGAATAACCTCTTAGCAGAGAAGCAAAACCCCCTTACCAACAGAGCCAGGCTCAAAGTGCCCCAAACGCAGCTCAGGATGGGCACAGCCTGGGGGGAAAACAGGCTGGGAGCTGCTGCTACCCAGTGGGAATCGGTGCCTTCCTCCCATCACGACACTTGTCGCACATGTCCAGGTGAGACGTGTAATTTTGCTGGGCCAGCAGAGATGCAGACGGGGGCTACTCCTTCCAGCCTTGCAGGCAGCAACAGAAGCTACAAGCCTGGGGCAGGGCCAGGACCTTATTTACTGCCAGGTAACACAGATTTGGTGACTGTGAAGAGCTATTTTTAACCTAACGATGTGTCCACCCTGTTCACTTCACCGATGGGACCTCATCAGGGGATTTATTACAACCAAATGAAACATGAATGCACACCGCTGGGTGATGTTGGCAAGGGATGACCTCTGGATTCTCCACGTTGCCAGCCCTGACCTCCCCTCTTGCTTTGTGACTCACAAAAACTGGACTAAAGAGATTGCGAAGTGGGACAAGATCTTCAGAAGAAAAATGTTTCACTTTCGAACGTGTACGAAGTGCAATGTATTGTTGCTTATCGGAGAGACTCAAGAATGCAAACGTGCTGCTGTGTGGCACAGGGACGGCAGATGGACAATCTGCTCCACTCACCCAGGCTGCAGGAAGGCTGCCGGCAGGGTACCAGGGTAAGGGAAGGGATGCCAGGAAGAATTCAGGGGGTAGATGCATCCTTCTGTCGCCAGGTTTGGAAGAGAGGGGCTAAAGCCCAAACTCAACACCAAAAACACGAGAGAACTTCACGCCTTGGCACTGCCTGAGCCTCATGCCCAGCTGAGGTGAGCGACCAGGTCACGTCCCCTCAGAGTTCTGGCATGTCTGATCGTAGCCTAATTAACGTCATGCCACACAAGGGCTAAAAATGAAAAATTGAGAAAAACATTTCACATTGATGTGGAATTTCTGTTGACAGAGGCTTCCGTAGCCAACATCAATTCTTCTAGGAAATATCTAAGTAAGAAGATGTGACACATGAAAATCTCAAAAAATACGCTAAGAGGGTTTTTTTGGTCCACTTCACAAGAATAACCAGGTTTTCATTTTTTGTGTATTAAAAACTTACTTATCATGTTACAATCCTGAGTGGGGCTTTCTAAGGTCTGTGTAGATATGAAGAGTCCATAAATAAAGTCAGGCTACACATCTGCGTGAGTCTGAAGCCAAGCCTGTTTGTGCTCAGAGCAGCAGGGCTGGCAGCTAATCCAGTGAGGGAAATGCCCCTTCAGGTCCGTGCTCGCTTGGTTGTGGCAACTTGCCTTTCCTTAGGCAAAGCCCTTTAGTCACAAGCTCTGTGAACCCAGAGGTAAGGGGTATTTTAAGGCAGCACAATGACCTCACTGAAGACAACTGACATGATCTGGCTGGACTAGAAACAAGGGACTGAGCTGCATTAACAACAGGAAATTACACGGAGAAAAAGCAGTAACAGGCAATTCTCGTGTCCCATTGCAATTGGGGATTAAGTGTGCATGCAGATAGGTCTGACCTGAAAACCAAAAACGTACCTAAAGACAGTTTTACTGTCTTCAGTGAAGAAACCACCTTGAAGGTATTCGCTCTGATCGGCAAGGTGCTTGGTTTCCACCAGGCACACATGAAGAATCCCCTGAGGAGGACGGGCAGCACTGTCACTGCCAGCTCCTCCAGCGCGACAGCGTTTTCTCTCTGTCCCAAAGGTGCTGCAGCAAAGCAGCGCTGGCACCCTTTGGGACCTGCTCAAGCAGAGGAAAGAGCTTCCTCAGAAACAAAGCGTTTTGTGCCTTCTCTGCAAGTTAGAGCCCTCTCCCTGATCTTCTCTAATGCAGAAATCCAGCAGTGGGGCATTTCTACAGAACACGCCGAACCACGTGAAAACCCCCTCCACTGACTGCATCCAGCCTTCCCCCCGGAGAGAAGCACAGACCCAGCTGCACTCCTGAAGGATGTCCTGACACCAGGGTGATGAAAGCGCATCCCCGACACTGACCAGACCTTCCTGTTTTGCAGAAAAGAGCTCATGTCAGCCTTCAACACCCGCAAGGCTCATGTCCTGAGTTCCCAAAGCCCTCTCAGTGTTTACACTAGAACTTTGACTTGAAAAGTCCGATATTGTTCTGAGGTTGATCCTGCCCTTCATGGGCCTTGAAGGTAAATTCACCCTGCTTGGTTCTGTCTTTACAAAGCAATTATCAGCCCATTCTAAGGAAATTCACCCCAAGCAGAGAGCCAGTGTGAAGCTTCTCGTCCACAGCCAGGTTGTTCAGTTTTGTGCAGAGGCCGTGAATGAAATTCAGCCTTCCCTTCACTTCCCGGGTCAATTTGAGCTCTTTCAGATATGTATGCGAAATTCTTTTGCAAACATCAGTAATCATTTGCCGGCCCCATGAGACAACTCTGTAGTCACCCCCTGGCTCACAGAGGGGCAAAGTTTCCTGCGGTCACTAACAAATCCCTCACCTTGTTGTCCCCATGCCTCCTGGCTCTGAACTGCCCAAAGCTTCCCTAAGCCAAGCAACAACCCAGAATTAGGGGGAGTAGGCTGCTTGTTCTGAAGGTCCTGGCTCTTTACAACCCTCCACTTCTTACTGCGATTAATTGTTTAGTTTCTGGTGAGGTTTCCTCTCCTTTTTGGAGCACCCAGTAAACAGAGCTGTGATAAGCTAACACTATGAAAACACACACCCCACATTTTTAACTTCTCTTGAGACGGAGATTTTCAAAAACTAGCTCTGGTCTGCATGTGGACGTGTATGTGAACTTGCCTCTTGCCATCCTGCAACACCTGGAAAATGCCAAGCACTGGTTCTGTGCTGGAAAGAAATTAACGACTAAATAATTTAC
>NW_009708582.1:70668-97625 GCF_000703405.1 Apaloderma vittatum | reverse complement strand
CCTCTGCCCCCCCGGCCGATCACGACGTGGGGCCCCACTGGCAGCAGCGAGGCTGGAAGAGACGATGGCAGCGAGACAAAACCGGCACCGCTGGGAAACAACAGCCCAGAAACAGCCCTGCAGCCCCCGTGCCGAGGAACAAAGCGCGCTTCGACGGGAGTGGCGGGCAGCCACGTCTCTATTCCTCTCCGTGCAGCCCATTGCGCTCGGGCAGCATGGCGAGAGAGCAATTAGAGCCCTAATCGATAACACCCACAGCCCTGCTCGCTTCGAGCTACTTAATTGGCATCCCAGAGCTGAGGGGAAGGCGAAACCAGGTCTCTGAAAGGAAACGCAGGAAGAATCCCTGGGTGCCGGGTTTAACAAAGTACAAACAAGTCCAGAGCAGGATCCTGCTTCAGACCCAAGTTTTGCTCAGTGCCCGCAGATGGGGGAGCGACAGGAGGGAGACACAGGCATGGGGCCTCTGGTGAGGATAAACATTTCTGAGCCCAAGCTGGGCACGTGTGTTACATCTCAGGTACCCTCCTCTCCAAGGATCCCCACAAATACAATTTCTTGGCATTCTCCAGGGGTGCTTCCAGGCTCTGTGGCCTAAAGAGCATCTCCTGCAGCCTTGGCTCTCATGAAAGCACAGAGCACATCTGTCTGCACGGATGCAGCTGGCTGCCACCACTGGACACATCTGCCAGGCTGGCCTAAGCTCCGTCATCAGCCTCCCCAAGGTGCTCCATGTCCTCTGACATCTGAGCAACGACACATTCTCATGCCATCATTACAGAAGGATTGTGTCACGCCCACACCTGCGTCCCACCACGGAGTGCCGAGGGCTGACGTTAAGCAAGGCTCAGTTATTCTCCCCCTTCTCCCTGACTATGCTGGAACCTCAGCTCGAGACAGCACCGAGTGGGGACGTGTCAGCGTGGTGGAGCTGTTAGTGTTTACAGATGCATCGCTCGGCTTAGCTTGTCACCGCAGACTCCACCTGGGAGATAAATAGGCAGAAATTAGAAGCAGATAGGGAAAAAAAAATGCCTTAATATATCAAGTGGCTAGAGGGAGGCAGCTTCAGAAGGCCTGTGAGACAGACCGTCAGCAGCAGCCCCAGGGCAAACACTCAAGTCTTGCACAGCAAAGAGTCTGTGTGGGCTTGGCTCAGCTGGAAGAGGCACCTCGACAGCTGGTCTGACGCGGCTACACGAGCTCCTCCAGGATGAGGGTCAACCAAAGTCCTTAAGGTGACTGAGGGTTGCAGGGGTCATTCACACGATTGCTCCCGGAGCTGGCGGCAGCACAGGGAGGTTTGCTGTTACCGGGCTGAAGGGACACAGTGGACGAGAAACCCCCAGAAGCACGGCGTGGGAGATGGGAGCCACGCTAGAAGGTGCTGCTGGAGAAGGGGTTCCCTCCATTGAGGCTGCAAACAGTGTCTGAAGCAATTAACAGGTTATTTTAACAGAAGGTAGGAGGCAAGACAAGATGAATTCATGCCCTGTTACAGTCACACAGCAAGGTACTGGCAGACTGGGAAGTGAATAAAGTTTCCCAAATCCTTGCAGCGCTCCTAAGCTGTCAACCAGCTGAACGGGTACCACAAAACCTGCCTGCCCCATCCTTCTCCCTCCTACAACACTTAACATTTCAAGAGAAGAAATTATTTATCGTTGAGCTTATTGTAACAGCTGGCATGATTTATTTAAACCTTTGCCAACAAACACCAGAACGGGAGGCTGTTTTTCCAGCATTCCCACAGTGGAGTACTAGAGGAAACACTAACGGGCCCCGTGATTGTTGCTGTGGGACTTTTCCTGCCAATTATACAGAGTTACAAGGTTCAGTTATGGGATATTAAATAATTAATTTCCTAAGGTCCAAGAAGAATTGCTTGCTCTGCATGAGGAATCTTCTTCCTCTGGCTTTTTGTGCCAACACGACATATAATGACTAGAGTTTAAAAAAATGCCACGGAGACTCCACGTAACGGAGTATTTCATTGCTTCCCCTGCTTGCCAGAATCGCAGTAACAAACACGGGTCTGCAGGGTCATAAAACCCAAGTGAACGTCCCCATCCCTGAGGCAGGAACGGGCTTCCCTTCAGCATGGCACTGCCTGAAAACAAAGTGCGTTTAGCAAAAGCTTCTGGAAACTTGTCATAGAGGCTTTAGCCTAATGAAAATAAAAATCAAATTAAAGTTCTTCCTTGGGAATCGTCAAGTGATGAGATTTAATTAAAAGCAAGCAAGTAAGCAAAAAGAAGCACGTAGCATCGTATGGACTAGAAGAATAACCCAGAAACTGAATTGCATTCAGGTCAGTGTGCAGAGACTGGAGGGAAAAAACCCAGGAGCGGTGTGCCTGGGTGAGGTGAGATTTCTCTCATGGCCTGACGACATCACCTGCAAACCTGGTGAAAACAGTCTGAGGTACCACTGCTGACCAGAGCGGTCTGTATTTGTATACACGGACCACAGTATATACATATATACTACTGTATGTACATATATACCACTGTATTTGCATATACAGACGACTCCAGTCAGAAGCATAAATACATAGATATATATATCTATAAACACACGTATGCTGTAAACCCAACTGAATGCTAACAGTCCTCAGTAAAGATCTGAAATGTGTAGATGAGCGATCAGATTACATTTTGGATCCAAACTAGGTCACATTTGCTGCTAAAGCCAAAAATAAGCTCTTATTCCAAAAGCACAGGATAAACAGAAGCCTTTCCATCATCATGGAGCATTCTTCAGTCTGATGTTCCTTTCAGAGCACAGTCCCTCTCGTGCATAAATGCCATGGTAGGATAAGGATGCGGGAGTGGCGGGTTAATGCAATAATGTTTTGCAAAATGAGAAAAATAAGCAAATAAACCCTCCTTCTCCTTTGACTCAGCTCCAACCACAGCAACAGCGCTAATATATTTGCATTTAGAAAAGCTTTTTGCCAACTCCATTTAACGACCGTGCCAGAGTGTGTTTCCAGGCCCTGACTCCCCTCCCTGAGAGGGGCTGGCTGCCGGCTGCAGCCCCTTCGGTGCACGCACTTACTTAACCATCCAATCTTACGCTGCTGTTTTATTTGCAAGACAGCAAACGCAAGAGAAGAATTTGAGTGGACGGTCAGCATCTTGCTGCACGCAGGCCAGGAGGGCAGCTGCCTGCAGAAAAGGAGATACCCTGCGTGAAAGAGAACAAACTGTCACACCAGGGAGGACCAAGGCAAGGCAGGGTCGCTTGCAGACGTTACTTAATTTACAGGAAGAGGGGAGCATCCATCAGCAACCAGCGACATGAAGGGAGGCAGGACCACCTCCCTTTGCAGAGCCCCGGGGGAGAGGAGGGACCGTGGCTCACACGTGGTGCTGCCACCTCGGGAAGTGCCGGCAGGACCCGATGGGATCCTTCCCTCCTGCTGCTGAGCCAGGAACCATTGCAGAGGGCTTGGCGTGATTACAGACCTTATGAGACCAGTGAGCAGGGGAAGAGGAAGGGGGAAAAGGGGGAGCATGAAAGAAACCCAAGTTTTCAGGCTAAAAGTTGCTCAGAGGAGGATGGTCCCGGCGGGAGGAGCGGCGGTGCAGAAGGGTCTCTTGCAACTGGGAACAAGTGGAAACCAGTGTTAGAGAGACAGTGTGGAGGCAAGAGCACAGCACAGGCTCCATTATTGGCATTGATTTTACATGGAAAGTATTTAGCTGTGATTGCAGCAGGTGTCGGAACAAACCCCTTCAATTAGATCAAGGCCTTGAGAGACTCGATGGAGAGGATGATAAAATCAAGAGAGCCATTTCACGCCAGACCCGCCTGAACCTGGCTCTGCTGGGCCTCAAGCTCTGACAGATCTCAGCTCGTCTGCCTCGTATTGTGTTTTATTCAAGGACAAAGTACTTGTTCCTATTGCTTTTCTCCTTTCTAACATTTAGAAAAAAACAGCTGTAGCAAAAACTCGATTTCCTCAGCTCTCCCCCTTATTACTGCTTCTTTGGTTTCTCAGTCTTCAGGCATTTGACAAATAAAAACTCTGCCTTTTCCAACAGCTCTGTGTCCCACACCCACCAACAAGCCAAAATAACCATTTTCTTGTATTAAAACCAAAGTTTAATCAAACAGTGTTTTTCTAGATGCCAGCTCACTCTCCAGAGCATGATATTAATTCCAGAGAGAGACTTGCTGAACTCCAAGACCTGACAAACTTCCCGTTCTGTAATCATTTTTCAGACGAAGGGAAAACAAAATACATAAACTAGACAAATGGAAATATCACTAATCCCATCATGGCCGCAGAGGAAAGGGTAATAAAGAGAAATATGACAGAGTGGAATTTTTCTGCAATGCCTCTCCTCGAGTTCTTTGTCTCCTGAGCTTTCCAGACCAGTGCCTCACCTGGGGAAAGGCAAAGCAGCGGCAGCAGCAGCTCTGCCTCCGACTCCCAGAAGCTTTTACCACCCACCACATCTTGCACTGGAGAAGCAGAGCAACGCGGGGTTGGGGGAAACGGTGGGAGCTCTCGACACTGCCCTGAATACAGGGAGATCTGTAGATTGCTTTAATTGTAGGGAAGTTTTTGTTAATATAAGAAGATAACAGGTGGCAATGGGAACTTTACTAGCCCTAAAAGCCACCACAAGGATCCTGCTTGCCTGGCAGCACAGGGCTGGTCAGACCCTCACGTGCCATTTCCACAGAGCCCAGCAGCGCTGGACTTAAACATATGCTTAACTGTAAGGGAAATGCTGAAATGCTTTGATGAATTGAGGTTCTGCAGAAAGAATATAATCTATCCTTTCCTAACGCAGGCTCATTAAAACATTATCGATTCAGCTACAACCACGAACCACCAATAAATCAGTCCTGCAATTACGCTGCGCCCATCTCCACAGTGAGGAGGCTGGATTTCCTCACTGACGGCTGTGGCTAGCAGCAAACTAAGCCACAAAGAAATTATGTCCCCTCAAAAAAATCCCTACAAATACCAACGTAGAAGCTAGTTTTAAGAGTCCCCACCCTGTCAGCAAACGTCACCAACTGCAGGTGGAGAAAAAAAAGGAAAAAAAAGCTCTTCTCTACGCAGCTCCCCTCTCATTCTGTCACCCAAGCATGGCCTGTAAGATCAGCCAGACATTTATATAATGTAATATCTTTATTTGGGGAAGGATTCCAGGGATCTCACAAAGGAAAGCAATTTTAAATTTCATTTAAGTCTTGCTTATCTAAGAATATCTGTCTCAGTGGTTAAAAACCCGCATGTTTCACCTGTTGCAAAGGGGAAAAAAAAAAAAAGAGCAGTAACACTCACTCTGAAAGTAGCTAAAAATCTCCCATGAGTCCAAATGATTTATTCTCTCCGTGGTCCCTCAGACTCCTCTTCTATTAAAAAATGGGTGAAGTTTAGCCCTCTGAAAATTAATCGCTGACAACTTCCTCCTATGATGTATATCTCCAGAGGTTTTGCTGGCAACTGATAGTTGCTGTCTGCACATCTGTACTAAACACTGCCTGCTGGCCATAAATCCTGCCGGTTCCCCTGAGCCCTGCGTGCCTCTCGTCCCATCTATATCCCGAATGGAAACGAAAGCCAGCTGGAGAGCAGGGGGCAGCGGCGAAGGACCCAGGCAGGCAGACATTTCACAGCCAGCCACAGCCGCCCAGCGCCCCACCAGCGAACGCGGAAGGCTAAGCAGAGAGACAGCGAGAGCTTGTTGATGGTTTGGGATGGCCGTCAGAAAGCGCAAACAATAAAATCACTTCCGTTACTGCCTCGTGCATGCAGGTTAAACCAGCTTTCACCACCTTTTCAGTTCTTCCCCTCTCCCCTCCACGTCCGTAGGTTAAAACAAAAGCAATTTTTGATGCAGAGGGAGAGGAAGGGAAAAAACCAGCAATGCCACCACCAAGCCAAACCTCTTAAATTCCAAGCTTGAAAGCTTGAGATTCCTTTTGTTCTCTTGAATGGGACAGGAATAAAAAGAAATGCCTGAAAAACAGAAAGGGAATCAGTATTTCTATCTGCAAAGCCAAGGCAAAGAAAGAGCTACCTGATAATGGTTTCCTGCCACCAGCCTAGGAGATGTCCCAGGGCAGGATAAAAGCAGGGCATGACCTCACCAGCTCAGCTCATGCAGAGCAAGAATCTTGAGCCCCTCACCCGAGATGCGTTACTTGGCAAGCATAACCCTTGTTGGCTCGACAGGAATCCCTTGAGCTTGAAAGAAACCTCGGCTCTAAAGATCTTTGGCATCTGGGAGCGGGAGCAGCATCCATCACCTGGATAGATTTTGAGCTCGCCCACAACTATCGTTTCAATTCTCGTTCTTGTTAGCAGGCGAGTCTTCTGCAAGTAAGGAGAAGCTGGCACGGTGCACATCAGAACGGCTGGCTATGCCTCAGATTGTCGTTTTTGACAGGGCTGGTTGGAGTCATCAGTTCTGAGCTTCTTGTCCCACCTCTGGGAGCTTCATTGCGGTCACCTGTGTTCGGAAGGGAAGCGCTGCTCTCGCTTAACTGCTGAAAAGTCAGCACCAACTCACTCATCCGCCGTGTTATCATTCCTCCTCAACGGCTGGAACCCAAAACTCGATGCAGCTGGGAGCTCAGGCTCAGGGAAGCATGGCCCATCCTGCATTTGCAAACCGGGACTAAAGAAGGTTTCATCGCTGAGTTTATTTTAAGGATAATATTTTGCTCTCAAGTAGACTCGTTCTTGCAGAAAGCAGACGCAATGAGGACATGAAACAGCAGGGAAGAAGGGTTGTTTAGTGTATAAACAGGAATAATAATATTAAAATGAGTAATGGAAAATTTAGGCGGAATATTAGGGGAAATATCTACCATGGAGCATCACTGAGCTCTGCCAGTCTCCGATCTGGAAAACGCTTTTTGGTTTGTGTTTCCTTCCTGTCAGGTAATCTTTGTGCCAAGGAGAGATACAGATACATAAGGAGCGGAACACGACTCCACAATAAAACAGCAATAGGTAGAACCAAGCCATTTCAGAAGCAATAGCAATTTTCCAAAAGAAAAAACCCCAACCAACCTAAAATATAAATAGTTATAGCAGGAGCACATACCAAGGAAGCATATGGTACAGTCTGTTTTACTAATTAGTTTTCAGACCCAGTTGTGGAAATTAAACATTTCTCTTTCAGGGTCTAAAAATGTTTGAAAAAACTTCAACAAAGTTGCGTAATTGCAGGAGAATATTCATAAAGAGATCTAAATTCATTGACTGAGCACAGTATCTTTTTTATTTCTTTAAGAAGTGAGTAGTAATAGCCTACATTCCTTCACACAAGGATTGTAATTCATCTCATTCTGGTTTTAAACTAGAAGTTTCAGAAGCTCTCTTCTCCCAAATTCATTCCTGTGCCTGGCATTCCGACTCTGAAAAGGTGGGAGGAAGCAAAATCCTTCTGAACTATCCTCTTCCAGCCCAAAAGCATAGACATTGTCATGGTTTTAGCACCGACCGGTAGAACTTCCTGCAACCTCTCAAAAATTACCAAACCAGCACTTTGAGGGCGAAAATCTGCAATTTCGCATAGGAAGAATTTATTTCCTTTTGTATTGGAACAGGCAGCATAAAAATAAGCATTTTGGCATTAACAAAGAAATGTGTTTGGAGCAACTCAGAAACAAAGAATGGGTTTCCTTCCTGGTGGATCATGAAACATTGCAGGGAAAATAGGACTGCCATGAGGAGAAAAGCTAAATCTAAAAAATAAATTTAAAAAAGAAAGAGGACTCTGTGTAAAAATGGCAGCTCTGTCCTCGCTGCAGCTCTCGCTCTGAGCCATCCCCAGCCCGGAGCGCGCGGCTCCGCAGCCCACGTCACAGCAGCCTCAGTGCTCTGGGCACAAAGAGGGAACGGCCTCGGATCCCTGGGATTCCAGGTGCTTCAGGCAATTTATTGCATTTCAAAGAGGAGAAATTGCACCCTCTCCCCCCCAAAAATTTTTTAAAAAAATCAATGATTCTAACTTGAAAAATGGTCACAAACCATAAATCTCATCTTGCACCGGAGAAGCTGGGCTCAGTCTCCATTCCCTCTCCCCAGTTACAGGGGGGTTGAGCTCCCTTGATTTCAAATATGTTTTAAAGAAACCTAGAGTAAGCCAGGCTGGCGTCGGCATGCAGCACTCTGCTTTTGCTGGGCTAAGAAAAGCCGAGGGGCCAGGACTGCCATCTCTTCCCCCCAGAGCCTCGGGCAGAGGGTCTGCCCCAGAGCCCGCGCAGGGATGCTCTCTGCCCAGCTGAGTCACCGCACCAGAGACGTAGGAAACGGACTTCCCCTCCACGGCTGCAGCTCTCAGCCTGGATTATTCTGCATTACCCTGATCAGAGACACTCATTCCCTGCAGCAACATCCCCTAGACCAAGAGGAACATCTGCCAAAATATTTGAACAGCCCTTCCAACAAGCACTCATGAGTCATTCTGGCACAGACGCACACCTGGACCCGTTTCTATGAAACCATTTCTTTTTAAACCCAGCAGGACAGCAACAGCTGTATTTTATAGGATTTAAACTTTACTGGCAGTAGTGGATTTATTTAATTGCACTGTAGCAAAAAGCACAGTTATGTTTCTCAACCCACTTCTAAGAAAAGCCCAGAAAACTGCCCGAGTGTTACTGGGCAAATCCCCCAGCCTGCAGGCAGAGCTGGTGACTTTACAGACGTGCCCTCCTTTATTAACCACCTACAGTGAGCGCGAGGTTCAGCCGAGCCCATCGCTCCCTGCGCCTCCTCGGGCGCTCCTGCAGCGCGGAGGAAGGAGAAAGGCACAGGGCTGCCGGGTTTGCACCGACAGCGAGGGACCCGAGAGGACCACAGGGAGGATGCACAGGGAGGATGTCATCTCTTGAGTGAAAAAGTGAAGAAAAGTGAAGCATTTCAGCTACGGAGCAAGAGCAATAAAACACCAGACGGACGCCAGGGCTCGCAGGGGCTGTACTGCAGGCAGCTGTTTCCAGCAAGCACAGTGGCAGGAGAAGTTACTCAGCACCTTTACTGTGGGTAAGGAGGGATTTACAATTTCCTAGAAAGCCCAGCGGCCCTCCTAATACAGCCCTGCTTGAAGATACCCAGGAAACACCGACACGTCGTCAGAGCAGCTCAGCTCTTCTCTTGGATGCCCTTGGTCACAGCTCTGCTCCGGCACGTGGCAGCTCCTCCAGCCTCACCCACCCTGGTGGCAAGTGCCCAAACCAGCCTCTTGCCGCATCTGTGGAGAGGACAGCAGGTCTATTTACAGAATAACTGATTGCACCTTCTGTCTTTGCACCCCCCTTTCCCATTACCTCATGTCTAGGGCTTGATTTCAATCACAGACCTGTTTTCACATACAGCCCCAGCTATTTTTAGGGCTAAGTAAGTAAATGGCTCATAAATAGCTTCTTGATTCATAACAGTTGATATTGCTATTACATGCCCTGCTTCTCTCCCCTGAAACTTCTGTACCTCCCTGGTGTCAACATGTCACCTCACGGTTTGCCCTTAAGTGTTTTGTGACAAGGGAAGTCTAGTTCAAGTGAAAGAGAGAGAGGGGAACCAAGTTACTGCAAATTGCCTCAGCAAACAGTCTAACGTGCACTTAGACATGCACATTAGGGGTACCGTGTGACAACTTAATTTCACACTGGTCATGATTAGACCTGGAAGGAAAATTGATTTCTCTCACTCCATTGCTCACATTCCAGTTCAGAATAAACCATCAAAAAAAAAAAAGGCACAAAAGCACATTTTAAGGGAGAAATTAACTTCAATTGACACAAAATTTATTTTTTTTCCTTTAGCTACTCAAAAGCACCCTCCTAATTAAAACAGTATGCAAACAGAAGAGTGAAAATACAACTGCTGTCCCCTCTTTATGTTCCCACCTGGATAGATTTACAACAGAGCTCAGCACAGGAGAGGATGTTCTGCTCAATAAAGGGGTGTGGAATAATCTCCTGCAGCGTTACGAACTGAGCGCAGCACGCAACAGGGGTGGGGAAGGATGGAGCCGTAATTACTGCTGAGCAGCCCTCACAAATATTAATCAAAATCACAAGCAAACCCTTTGCGCAAGGAGACGGCGTGAGGATCAGTTGGGAGCCGGTGCGCTCGATGCCGGGTCGCGCTGCACAGCTTCCCTCTGGGGGACAACCCCGCCAACTCGCCAGTCCGCCATCCTTAAAGAAATCCACCCTGACCCCCAAAACAGGGCGGGAGGAGATCTGCCTCCCCTAGCCCTTCGCAGGGCACTTCAGAAGCTTCCCACATGGAAAAACACAACAGGGAGCAGTCAGGTCAGGGAAAGAAACTTGATAGCGGTGACAGTAAGAGACCAGCAGCACGACTTTGCTGCTCTGTGCCACGTATTTGTTTTGAGTTGTTCTCATTTGCTTTCTGAGAGTTTCTCAGGTATTCAATAAACAGAACACCAAAGCAGTGACACGTTCGTCAAGTGCCTCGTACCAGCAAGGAAATCCTGCTCTGTCACCAAAATGCTCAAACAGCCCCATTGCAATAATTCTCTGCACGGACTCTCCGGCATTCGATGTGCCTTCCACCCACTGCCAGCAGACGGGATCCCTTGAGGCTCCTCTAGCCCAGGGTGTCAGGACCATGAAGTCTCTAACAACATTTCTGGGACTGCATGAGGTACACAGACAACTGCTACGATGTCTCATCTAAGTTCCCCATCCCAGAAAAAGATTATCAACAACTTCCTAGGTGACAACTTTATTCGTTTATTTACTCTTAAACATAGTGAGCTTTCCCAGAGAGGTGGCAAGTGACATTTCATTTGGCGTCTTTCTTAAGCTGAGAAGGATTGCTCTATAGTTTGCCACGTACTGGAGATGGTTGCTTGTCAGTGAAGGCTACAAGCCTATTTTAATTAAAAGTGGAGCTGGGGACTGACAGCTGAACTGAGCTACTTTAAAAAGAAGCGCTGAGAGAAGCCTGGGATGGGTTTTAAGTTTCTATAATAGCCCCATGTTTTATATCAAAGGGAAATAGGAACATCCTTCAATTGCATTTTACACAGTTACCAAAGGACAATGGACTAAAAGCCAGAAGGTTTAGAGTAACTCCACTTTGTATTGCCTCTCCTTCAGGATGGGTGGGTTTTTTCAGCGAGATACCCAAGGCTCCTTACGCTCATGTCATGTCTACAAGAAGAACAAATCCCCTTCGTCCTCCCCAACTTCCAAAACCACAGTGCAGGGAGGGGGAGGAAAAGTCAGTTTGATTTAATACACTTAAACTAAATCTGGCATTTTGAACAACAGCTGCTCTTTGCAGTGGACACTGAGTTATAAACGAAGCCCTGGCCTTCCCTGCACAGCATCCCGAGCAGGAAGGGAGGGATATCACCAGTGCTCTCCTTGCTGCACACTCCTCTGACCCCAGTGGCAGGAACCACGCTGGGGATCACAGCTGCCTCTCTCGGTTTGGCCACAGCTGCTTCTGCAAAAGCATCCTGCAACAGCTCTCCAAGTACAAGCTAACCGAAACCTAAAAGCACTCTTCAGACATATTTTTTTTTTAATAGCACATACAAATATTGTTTCCCCTACTGGAACATTTAAACATTCAGAATGAGAGAGCAGATCAATAATTCTTCTATTAGATAATTGAAACATGCCTCTTGATTTACACTAATGCACTTGTTAAGCAGTAAGTAATCAGGCTGTGGGCAGGTCTGCATTGCTGAAGCCCAGGTTTGACGGATGGTCTGCGAGAAGGTGAGGGGCAGCCTGGGCCAGCTCAGCTCTGCTCTGATGCTGCACCTCCCCGATAGCTGCCTCTGCAGCGCCAGCCTTGCACCAGGGCTCCTCGGGGCAATAAGTCATCGAGCAAGCCCTGGTACAGCTCTTGGTGTTAGAGTCACTCTCTCAGATTAAATGCATTTTTTTAGACATTTGCCAATGACAAAAGGAAGCCCGAGGAGGTCCCTTCGGGCAGCTGTTGTGCTGATTCCCCTCTCACAGCATCCGCTGACAGGTAACAGCCCGGGACAAGGGACAGGTCCCATGCTCAGCCGTGTCACCTCAGCTCTGCGGCCTCACATCTCAAGGTTCTGTCCCAAAGGCAGTGCAGAAAGGACAGGAGGCACAAAGGACAGCCTGGGGAAGACGTTTTACCAACACAAACCATGTGTGCTGCCAAGCCCCAGCACTAAGCCAAACAATTCGGTTCATCGAAGATGAACACTTTGGCACAGATTCGAGGCAAATGAGGCTGTGGATGCCAGGTTCCCTGAGCCTCCGTGCTACCCCCTGCATCCCCAGTTGTGCATCTGGGGGGGCACTGCAGCACCAGCGCTGCTCCAGGGGTAGCAGCTCAGCTCTAGCACAGTCCTTGGTGCAGTTCTCATTGAGCAATGCATCACTCCTGGATCAAACCTTATTGAAAAGTTCAGTTTGATTGCACTTTCTGGAAACTTAAGCCCTAATCAATGCATGACAAGTCAGCCAGCCTTCAGCCTGGTTCTGCGCCAGCACAAGCACATTTAATTCCCATCGGATGTGAAGCAGCAGGATTTGTCTTGCACTCATTAGTGGGTTACTCAGCTCCTCAAGGAGCAAACACCTCATGCATTTTTGGTTAGAACTACCTGACAACTCATCCTAAGTTCCTCAGGGGACGTCATAAACGCAGGACTTTTGCTCACTAGAAGAGTGGTTGGAAACTTGATGCTCCAAGGACAGTCTGATCTGCCCACAACAGGAAACAAAACCTGCCAGAGAGGTTCACCAGAAGAGCTGGCTGGATGAATCACTTGCAGACAGCAAGAGATCTTCAAAGGCCGTGCCCCAGAGGCTCTAGTAAGCACGTCTACATAAACGAGGTTTCGAAGATCAGCTCCAAAGAGCCACCTAAGCTGTGCAGTTTCACCCAAGCCTTCCCTTTTCCTTGTTTAAACAGCAGCTTGCCTGTAATCAAATTGGATAATGGAGTAATTTCCTTCAATTATACTTGTTAGAGCAGAGAACTGGTGACCTGCAGAGCAAAGCTCACCCCTCTGCCCGAGGGCACAGCCTCCATCTCTCCCTGAACACACGCCAGTCACACCTAATGCCACCACGGACAACGGCTAAGGAGCAGCTGGGGGAGAAAGGGAGGACAATGACATTATTTCACTGCCCTCTGACTAATGATGTGCTACATGCTTGAGCATTAAGGTGAGGCTGCCAAGCAGTGTGGGAAGCGTAATTAATCCCTTGCTGATTAAAGCCTGTGGCATCTTAAAGAAATGCTGGCAGCATCCCATAGGCAGCACCGGTGCATGAGTCATGTCCCCAGTCCCTCATCCCAGCTTACCCCCTGGAGATGGCATCGGAGAGTCGTGGACTTCTAATAAAAACAATGTGGGTTTGAGACACGTGGCAGAGATGTCCACAACACCAGCTGAGGGCCCATTCATTCTACCTGAGGAAAAGAATTATAACATACATCCCTCAGATTAGTTGCCCCAGTTTCAAGACTTTTCAGCACCTCACATTCTCCTCCCCTCCTTTCTAAATGAGGAAGGGAAGGGGATTCATCGTTTTGCTTTCTGATCAGATTTGCCAGAACCCCAGCGCTCCCTTCACATTCCACCCACGGGTCTTGGAGCATCCAGGGGTTATTTTCAGAGCAGCACAAGGAACAGGAACCTCACCTCCAGCCTGCCCAGGCCCCCAAGCACAGGGCTGCCCACTCACCCCCAGGTACAACAGCATCGGCCCCTTGGGGCACAGAGAGACCCGGCTGCCCCAGGATCCCCCAGAAGAGCCCAAGAGGAGGAGCCAAGCAATTGCACCAGCTTAGATAGTTTTCAGCTGATGCCAAAACCCAGCTGGATGCACTTATTTCAGTCCAATCCAACTGATTTAGAATATTCCTAAGCTTAATTGTGCAAATAAAAAATCTGAAAAGAGAAATTTTGCTTGTGCTTCAGTGACCAACCACTGTGAGCAGACAGGGCCAGGGGATCTCTTTACATTACTTGCTTCACAGCAAGTGCAAGTTAATGCATCAACATTTTCTCAAGATTAGATCAGAAGTCAGGACAAGTCCCCACAGCCACAGAAATAGATGGGAAGATACCAGCTGACTCTGCGGGCTTTGTCTCAGCAAGGAATGAGGGAGGTTATAATGAAAATTAAAAATCGAGAGAGCTGGAAAAGCCACACTTTGCTTCACAAGGGCACAGATCCTAGAGTTAAATGCATGTAATATAATGTAGAAATCTGCACGCAGAAATAAGCTACTCAGGGCTGTAGCCAAGCGACCAGTGGCAGGAACCGTTTCACCAAGACTCACTGGGAATGTCTCACGGTGAGCCTCAGCCTTCCTGGGAGCATCCTTCTGCCAGCGGGGAGAGGTGGTTGCAGGAGAAGGTAGGAGACAGCAGAGTCCTTCCCCCTTAATGAAAGAGCATCAATATTAATAGTTGCTAGTCTCAGGGGGGACCGGCAAGTGGATCAGCCGAGCTGGAACATGTTGACACGTTGCTCTGAAATGGCCGAGCATTGAAGCACCCTCTGACAGGGAGCATTTGTCCCTGGCATGGGGAAGCTTCTCACCCATCTTCCAGACCCTCCCCACAGATCCAAAGCTTCCAAATCTCAGGGCCAGTCTCTTGCAGAGCTTGAAAGGAGCCAGACTGCACTTAAGCTGCTCCAAGTTTGCAGAAGGCTAAATGAGCTCCAGTTACATCTCACCCTAACGGCTCCTGCAGAGCTTTGCGAGGACGCAGTACAGCTGCAGGTGGAGGATGTGCTGCTGCTGCCCTGCTTCCACATCTCTGTGCTTTAGAGTCACAGAGAGAACAAGAGAAGCTGCCCCAGTGGTTTTGTGTGAGGCACAGGGCTCGAGTGCCTGCTCTGCGCTCCCTGAGCATCAGCCCAGTGGGTGAATTTACAAAACTACCTCCAGGCATCCAATTTGCAGACAGAATTTGGTCTCCTTTTTGTTTCTGCACATCCCATGTGTGTGTCCCTTCCCTTTCACTTTGCTGGATAAGCTTCTGAAGCGATGCTTACAAGAGTTACTCATAGAATGAACACGAGGTTTCAGAGTACAACACGAAATTGCTCTTACCTGCTGCACACAGCGACAAATCGGGCAGCTGCGCTGCTGACTCTGGGAAAACCTACCTCCAGAAAGCCCCTACAAATTTCCTAAAGCATTCATGGAAAGTGGTGTGGTGGAACGGAGATGAGACGGGGGTGAGGAAGAGCTGCCTGCTTTCAAACGTGTTCCAGAGCAACTGTTCTCAGCTTGTTTGCTGATCTCTTGTGACCACTTGTTGAACTGAATCTTGCTTCCTGGACAGAGAGGAAAGAAACAGAGAAGAAAAGTAAAAAAAAGGGCAACACTTCAACAATAAATAGGACATCAATTAAACAAGGAAGCATTCACCTGCACAAAAACTCCAGGAAGAGCCATCGATTCTTCCACCTGACAGTCTGGCCCTGGTTAGCACATGCCCGGTTTACCGTGACCCCCAGGGAGAGAGTGTCGGAAACCCTCAGAAAGAAAATGACAGACTACTCCATGTGGTCACGGCGTGTCTCCTTTTAATCAAATGGGGTTTTTTGTATTTAGATAAATAAAAAAACAACTGTCGCTGTGGCTTGATGAGAAAAACCTAGGGGATGACTATAGCAATTAGCAGACCAGATCCCAGGGCTCTATCCTTGCCTCATCTTGTCTGGCTGAGAGAAGCCAGCACAGATCCCCTGGAAATTTAGCAGCTCTCCAGGATTTCAAAGCGCTCAGTACTTACGGGAAGAGCATTATTCCCCTGATTTTTATTATAAAAGCATGGCTTTCTTAAAAGGAAGTGACTAGCACAAGATCAAATGGAGGATCTGTCCCCTCAGCCTTAGTCCTTTACGGCTGAACTCCCCCAGGGCTCTGGCAGGCTGCTGCTGAGCAGCTCTCGCCAGCTTTGCCAGCTCTACTGCCTAGAGATGGGTGTCGGGTGTGCCAAGCAGGAACCCTGCTCCAGAGCTCCCTCTCCTACCTGCTCCAGCTGAGCAAAAATCCATCCATCTCTGAGCATCGGCTTTCAGAGCTTTTGCAGGAGAGACTGACATGGTTTAAATGAAGAGTAAGTGCTTGGCTGCAGACAGAGCCTCGCTGGAGCAGGCTGTAGTGACTGATGCCCGGCTCTGATCCGAGCTGTTGTGTGACCTTCACTCTGGACCATAAAGCACCTTGGGGCAAGACTGTCTCTCTCTACATCTCTGCAGCCGTGGCCACAGCACGCCTCACCCCATTCCCAGGATGCTACTACATGAATAGTGAATTGACAGGTAGATGCATAGTTAGTATGCATGGATTTAAATTGTATTCCTGGGCTAGTTCCCAAACACAGGTGGTGATTTCTGGATGCCTGATACACTATCGGCAGAAAAGCAAAAATTACAGTGATCAGGAAGAAAGGTGCATTATCATCCTTCCATCATTCCCCCTCTGAAAAAAATCAACAGGTCAGCTGCTTCTAAGCCGACCCTGATCAATCACCGCAAATGCTAAAAGCATTTAGAAGACGTCCTCCTTTGAGCCATTTGTCAAGTGGAATCTGGCAGTTTGTAGTCTTTTTATTAGTTCTGCTTGTGAGAGAAATTCACTTGAAGCCAATGCTTAATGCAGTGAGAAAGCAGTACCTATTTCTACGGCAGAGATACCCATTATTCAGCTGCGTGCAGAGACGTGAAGGGGATTTACCAGAGCCCCGGGCTGAGACAGAGGTGCCTCACGCCTCGACCTGCTGTCCTGTGCGCATGTGCCTTCACATCTGCGCTTCAGCCTCAGCCTGAAACGTGTTGGAAGTGAAAACACCCAAGTGCGGTTGCGTGGTGAAAGGAAGCCCAGAGCGAGCTGGACCTGCCGACTGATCCGCAGGCAGGAGCAAAGCTGCATGAGAGAGAGGCCAGAGGGCTGCTGCCTAACAATCAGCTCCACGCAAGACACCCAAGACTCTCCCAACCTGGAGGGATGGGAAAGATCCTGGATGGGAGAGTCTTGGGCATCTCACTGGTTTTTCAGCTGTGCACACGCCCCCACAGACAGCCTGCTCCCTAACGCAGGACCTGCCGTGCTCCAAATACGCTCTAAGCCCAGAGCATTAAGCCACCACGGGATTAAGGGAACTGCCCAGAGCTCACAGAGGGGAGTACGTGTTAAATTTGGGAATTGAACTTTTATCTCCTAAAAACCTTTTGGGACCAGTGCTTAGAGGCTTGTGTCCAGCCCTTGCCGGTCACACAGCTGCTGCGTCAGGGGCTCGGGCTTTCTACTCCCGTGCACTTAGACGCTGCCTGGCACAGAGGAGCTCTAGTGCTGCTGCACACTAGCACGTTTTATAACTTCTCCAATTAGTGTCATTGGACAAACAGTGGGAGAGGAGGAATACAAATCGGACACAGGCCCGCCTAGGACTGTTCTCCTCGGCTCCCTCCCTCCTTGCAGCACTCTCATTATTTCCAGCAAGGGCAGTCATCTTCTTCTCTCTCTCACTTGTCAGGATCAGATGACATTTGAGCCGTGCTGATGAGACCTACCAGGGTGAGACACATGTTTGTCATCGCTTTGGGCAACCAACTGCCAAGGCCTTTAACTGCTCTCTTTTGATTTTCCTACAAAGTCAACTCTCTGCCTCCCTGGCAATTTGAGTCTTGCTACCCACAGTGCTCTGCCTGCCAGGGATTTGCGCTCGAGCTTGGGCTGCTCTTGCTTTAGCCAGTCTCTCTTCCTTGAAGGAAAGGGGCTGATGGGGTTTTTTTTGTTGTTTCCTGGGGGAACTGGCAAACACTGCACAGACGTGCCAGATAAGGGATGGCTCTGGGAGGCATTACCTCTCTGGAGGCAGCTGACGGGGAGTCTCTTTGGAAGGCAGCCATCCTCGGCTGGCTCTGTCCCATCAGTTCCATTTCCAGCTGTGGAGCTCTCCTTTTTAACACCAGCTAAGCACGGAGCCCACACTACCTGTTTCTGACCTAACGTACACGAAAACATTGTGGAGATGAGCTTCGTGCACCGGAGCTGCGACTCGCGATGCCGCGATGCCCGAGCAACACTTTCTCCGGTGATTAACTTGCCGGGTCCTGCGGGGCTGAGGGAGCATGGCTAAGGACACTGCACAGGAGCAAGGCTGCAAAAATCAGCTCCTTGGCTCCGGTCCAGCAAAGCACTTGAACAAGGCTGAACATCAAACACCACCCTGGCTGCCATCAATCACAAACTTCACAGTCCGTAAGCGAGACGCTCGCTCGCACGTCCAGGATCGGCGGACGAAGTGTCGCAGTGGTGGTTCTCTGACGCTGGGATTCACAGCCCCAAATGCTTTGGGCCTGATATTATTCTGCACAATTTATATCAATGCATAAATCAGAAATAAACTCTCAAGAAGAAATTGTCATTTAACTTAGGGGAGAGATCCTTGATCACTTAATCCAACGGATCTAGATACAGGAAATGCAAAGAAGTAAAATGGTAAAATCTGGTCTTGCTGCGTTAACACTGATGTGTGTCACCGACTGAGGCCAGCTGGTTTTTCTCAGTATAAAATACTACTTCTAGCCTGTGAACGATTTCTGAACTGTAGTTGTTCTAATCAGTAAGAAACATTTAGGTCAATTACAACAGCGTGATGGTTACTGCAATTACTATTATTAATTGCATTCGATTACAAATTTGCAACTATTAAATACAGTATCTCTAGAGTACCTGTGTAGACTTTAAAGTCAGCAGAAAACAATTAGAAGTATTTACCACAGAGAAATAGCCAGTTAATACAAGGCTAAAATCCATGCTAGCCCCATGCATCATTTATCTCCTCCGTGTGTGTGCCTGGCTCATCCAGCATGAGAGACACAAAGGACTTGTTTTCCTTCACCCTCTTTTTCCTCTGGACCAAAGCCCCCTGTCCTCTGTGCTCCTGTACACGCCATGGCTGCTCAACCCTCCCCCAGGCACGTGGCTGACACCTCAGGAGGGCAGGAGAAGAAAATATGCTGCTTTGTGGAAGCTTCTGGCATTCTGCACTGTGGCTTCATCCCAGTTAGGAATGAAAACTCAAACGTTCACGATGAGAAAAATAAAAGCTTGGGATATCCCATTTAGGGAAGGCTCCAGTGCTAGCTTTCCCATGATTGCAAGGACTCTTGCCTTCACTCCCACAGAGGCAGGACTTTACTTTAAAAAAAATAATTCACTTTCAAGAAGTGTTTCTGTGTCCTTCAATGTTAAATTGCTAATGGGAAAGGAAATGTATTCATGATTCAATGTATAAAAGTAGCCTTGGAGGTATGCAGATCGTATTCTCCCTCTGCAAACATTTGATCATCCCAATAAAACAGCAGCCCCACCTTCTCCACCAGCTCCATAAATCACAGAGAATGGAAACAACAGGTTTATAGTCGTCATGAAGATCGTTACTGAAGGATTTTATGATGTGCTGGAGAGATGGGGGGGCTTGTTTACAGGCAAGAGGTGCCTTCTGAAGGACTGCGGGACTCCGTAAAACTCAACTGGCTGCTGAAGTTTCTGGTTTAAAGATGAAATTACCCTCCTGATTCAGCCTCCACCTCAGCTGTGACTGCATTCAGGGATGCTCCAGCCTTTGCAGGCAGTCCTGCTCGGCGAGGGGCTGAGCCAACGAGTCTTGGAAGGTGCAGAGAGCTCCTGTAGGTCACCGCAGCCCCTGTTCTGCAATCCTCAGGCAAATAATCGCGCTGTATTGCACGGCCCTGCGGGTAAAGCATATGCAAACCTGAGTCACCTCACTGTAAGGCTCTGACTTCTGCTTCTGCATTTGTCACTGTTAATTATTACTATTGATCAGGATTTGAGCTTACAGCAAAGATCAAGACCATTATACAAGTCCTGGATCATATTCTGAGTAGGAGGCAGCTTTTCTCCAGAAGCATATTTTATCTACTGTGTATCATTCCCGGGAGAGCCGGGCAGTCATCTCCCCCGTGCTACATATATCCCCTGGACCACCTGAGACATGAAGAACCCTGCGGAAGATTATCTCTTACCAGGCAGGTACAGAGGGAGCTGACAGTGGCCGCCCCCTCAGTTCTGCATCGCCTTACGGACGCTGCAACAGCGTGTTTCTACAGTTTGCTTTCAGCTTTAAAAGCTCCGAAGAGATGCTGTCTGTTGCTCTGTATTAGAAATAACGCCGGGGCAGCAACGAAGGGAGGTTTTGTGGGTGTATCTCTCGGCCAACACTACTCCCCCTCCAGCATTTCTCATCTCCATCCTTCCGGGTGTAAGACCTCTGCATTGCTCTGCTGTAACACCTTTTTCCCCTTCTCCATAGGGCTGATGACAACTTAGCATTTCACTCTCCTGCATGACTCTGTACAGTGACGTGTCCATATCTTAACACTTGGAAAAAGGCTTTCATTTGATTGGAAATCTCCTGTGCTGTTTTACAGCCAGCTCTGCAGACGAACTGACAATAAAGCAAGAGGAGGAGAGTTTCGAGAGGTGCTGAGCGGCTTCGAGTTCTGCCAACGCAGCGATTCACAAGAAAGCACTCAGCATCTGGCAGGATTGAGCTTTTGCATGTTTCTTTTTAAAACTTCCCCCTTGCTTTTTTTTTTTAAATGGTATAAATTAAGTTTAATACCAAAGCAAGTGTGCATTGCTGCTCAGGGCAGAGAGCCCTACTCAGCTGAGCACTGTACTGCCAGAGCAACTTCCTTGCCCACCTCACCCGTCTCTCCTTTTTTGCATTTTATTACTTGATCTTTCCTAAAAATAGCCACAATTCTCATCCCCTTTAATAGGGACTACATGAAAAGGGCTCTTAAAGATCTTTGAAAGCTTTGCTTGGATTCAATAAGCTGGTTAAAACAGTCATCCCAGTGACGAGACTGAAGAGCAGCCTGGGACCAGAAACACCCAGCTCCTGGTGCAGGACCCAACTCATCGCACGGGACTGAAGACAAACCTGCCCCAACTGCCTAAAGGAAAATAGCAAACACGACTGCTTCAGTACAATAATGAAGATGATAAATCAGGTGCCTATTTAGCACCTTTTTTACAGCAGCTGTTCTCCATCCTTCACCAGAAAGGAAAGAAATAGAGGAGGAAAAAAAGAAAAGGCAGATCAAAGTCGAACTGAGACACAGAAATGGTGATAAAGCATTTCAAATCAAGACTTAGGAGGAGTGCTCTGGCTGCTTTCCCCCAGATTCATTAATAACAGCTTTGCATCAGAAAGGTGTTGATGCAAATGAAATTTGTTTTCAAACACTATAGTTGCGTCTTACAGGTTTCCTCCCCAGTAGGCAGGTGCAGGCAGTTGGATTCTCAGAGAAGTTCTGATGTCCCGGGCATGTTCCTGACCCGCCTGAGCTCAGCTTAAGGGCACCACATTTATGTGCAATATCTGTGTATTGTTACACGAGACAGATTCGGAGCTGGGGTGCTCCGAAGGCGTATGAGTGACTCAGGCTCATGGAAACAAACGCCTCGGAATGAAGACTGTGAACAAAGATTAATCCCTTTAACTTATCAGGAAGAAATTTGAAAGATAATTTGATTACAACGCACAAGCACTTTCACAGGAAGAAGCTATCAGATACCAAGGGCTCTTTAATCCAGCAGAGATGAGCACAAAGAGAATCTTTTGCGGAAGTTAAAAGCAGGCAAATTTGAATTCAAAATAATGCTTGCCTTTTTTTTTTATTTTATTTTTTAAACAGGGTAACGAATTGGTGGAACAACCTGGGGGCGGTCAACCCCATCAGCTGGCGCCTCCCAGCCTAGACCTGGGTCTCTCTGAAACACACTTTTGTAGGCAAAAACAATCTTCACAGCTTTGCCCTGGGAAAGACACCAGTAAGGGGTCTCCACTTGCTCCTTGGTACGATACTGTTCAGGAACGGAGGCAGCTGTAGAACAGATGATCAGTCTCCACAGCAAATTAGCAACTGGAGTCTGGATGCTCACTGACAGGAGCGTCTCTGCATCCTTTATGTACTCCTGGGTGGCTTCCTCCTGAATCCAGATACCACATCATTTGTTTAACTTACTCAATAAAGTAATTAATACCAGGGAGTTCTGACTGCTTGGCAGAATATACTGTTACAGCTAACAAATTTTCTGTCTTTAGGCTTCACAGCAGAATTTGATTTAATTTGTCCCTAGGTTAAGAAAAACAGAGAGGAAATTTGATGACTCCAGTTCACAAATTCTCTGCCATTTATCATCTTCACCATGTGGCATGGACAGACACCACTTCCAAGTTAAGATAGTAGAAGTTTACTCAATCATCTTTGCTTTAAACTTGCATCCATCCATTATCAGTCACCGTATGTCCAAAATATGCAATTTCCCTGCCACAGGCAAGGGGAGCAAACACTGCACGCAGCTATCCCCAGAACTGGCATGTCTTCCCTGCCTGCTGGATGTGGGGCCCCAAAATTTTGGGATTGACTAGTTAAGACCTATACAACCCGACTGAATGGTAGGGAAGCATCTTAGCCAGGCTTTTCACCCAGAAGATGTTTAAATTGCCTTTTTAAAAGTTAAGAAATTCAACAGAAGATCTTTAATTGTGTTTTTTTTTCCTTCCTTTTGATAAAAGAGAAGAAAGGGAACATGCAGCACAGTGTCTGCTTCTTAATCACATTCAGGCTGCTGGATAACTTATTTTTACAGTCAAATTTCTTTCCCAAAATAACAAAAACAATGGAACAATTTCTCTATTTCATTATAAGCTGGTGTTTGCAACTGAGAAAATACAGTTGTGCAGAGGAGCTTCCCCTCTGATTCCTGGTGTCACAGCCTTGCAGAGAGCTACACATTCACTCTCACCCCAGAATTATGTCCAGGACTCAGTGCACTTCCCTCCACCCAGCAGTGCATCTGAGAGCAATGAGGCTTTTAAAGCCCCAAAAACTAGCACAGCAGTGGCCTGGCCAAGATCTCATGGAGCAAAGAGAAGGAACCAAGAGTTTTCCACTCTGTGAGCCGTACACCTGACCAATAGGTCACGCTCAGTTTCCAGAGCTGTAGCATGACAGCTTCCAAGAGGACGTGTGTGAGGCTCTAGCTCGTGAGCAGCATTATGCAGCAATTATGTACGAAAAGAGCTCCCAGATGTGCAGTGAATGTGGGAACGAAATGTCCCAGTTTATGGCATTTTCTCTCTCGCTCTAATGTCATTGTCCTTTAAGAAGGGAACATGAAGAATACAGCTCTATTTTTAGAAATAAGTCTAGGTCCTAAAAAGAGAGCAAATTAAGTGCAGAGATTTCCTAGGCATAGGGAAATTGCACACTCCAGGCCAGCTCAGGCAGCCCGGCTGGGGCAGACCCAGTCCCTCCGTCACGGTGGAGCTGGGGCTGTCCCCATCGGAGCAGCACTGAGATGAAATCCAGAAAAGCCAATGAGGTGGGAGGGAAAATCTTCCATGGGTTTATCCTCCCCTCTGCCTGCACTCCTGTGACTGAGAACTGAGTTTGACTCTTCCTTATTGATGCTTAAATTAGCCCAGTCGTACTGTTAGCAATTTGCAGAATACCTTGAAGGGTACAAAGCACGCACTTACAAGATCTTCCTAAAGGTTAATTCCATTTTGAGGGCCGACTGTGTTTCCCCAAATGGCTTCATACACGAATCTCTGGATCAGAGGCATTTGTCATCATTCCAGATCAGCGAAGCTGGGTGAGAAAACAACAGGAAAGCATTATTACACGTATGACAAAGTCAGGCAAAGTTGTCTAAGAAGTTGAGAGAACTTGAGTTACAGAGATCACAGATTCTAATACGAAACCTAGACTATGTCACTAGTCTTTAACATCACACCCTCTAAGGCACAGGGCTTGACTCTTGACTCTCTGCTCTCTCTCCTGCACAAGTTGTCTGGGACTCACTTCCAATGTTGCCTGGATGCCCTCAGCAAGGTACCAAAGCACCCAGATGATGTCACCATTAGTGGTCTCCCAACCAGGTCACTCCAGATTTTGCAGCAGAAGAACAAACGTTTCATCAGGAATAGCGGTTCCGTAATTCATACGCTGTGCCGGAGCCAGCGAGGGCACGTGTCCAGGATTCTGACTCTGATTTCTTATGCTGCCCTGCTCAGGCAGTTCCTAACATGATTTATTTTGAAGATGACAAAAAATTATTATTGCTGGTCACTCAAAGTAACTGTCTTTGTTTAAATTTCAGAGTGTACAAGGAAGAGCCCAGGCCCTCAGCAGAAACACAAGCCCTTTGGTTGCCTGGTTGGTCTGGGACACAGAGAACCATTTTTTTGTGTGTTTTTCTCATTAACACCTGCAGGTAAGGCAGGAACCTCTGTGCCACCTCCCGCACACGCAGGGCAAACCCTCACCTAACATTTCCCCACCACAGACTGAGGCCAGCACTCACGGAGTCTGCTCCCCATCATGCATTACATAAACTAGCTCACTGCTTCTCGGTCTTTTAATCTTACTTAGTTCTTGCCTCTCATAACATTTAGAGGCACTTTGAGATACAAACAGGTTTGATTTGTATGTACAGCCCCCTAGAACACGGAGGGCTTGGGTCCTCAGTCCAAATAATAAATAATAGCTAATTTAGTCCAGGCATGACTAGCCAGTTTCTACCTAAAAACGTCAATAAACTAGGGCCACACTGATGCAAAGAGACATAAAATGTGAACGCCTGCAATACATGCACTTATTTGTCTCACTTTCTGAGGCTAGGAAGGAAAGAGCTGTTAGCAGTGAATGGTATTTTATTAGCATCGTAAACCCCAAGAGCAAAGTTTGTGTCACAGAGAACTGCACATGCATTTGAAGGCTTGATTTATGTTCCTGAATCCTCTTTACTTTTTTTCCCCCTCTCCTTCTCTTTTTTTCTAACAGAGATGTAATATAATTTAATATAAAGACTGGATGACTCTGAGGACATCTTTGGGTGAAAGGAATGTTCATGCAAAAGGTAAACCTACATCCTACTGAAATCTTGTCGCTTAGAAAGAGTTCAGTTGTCCGTGAATCTATACTGCAGAGGTATGTGGAAACTTCAGAAAAAAGTGCCTTGACATACAGCAGGTTCTGAGCAAACAGCATCCTGAAATGCCAGCAACCTGGAAAAGCAAAGCCCAGAAGGAAGAGACAGATGGGGGTAAAGCAGCTTGTTGAGGAACTCCAACAAATTAGCAGGGGAAAATTAGTGAGAAATGAGAAGAAAACATGCCTTTTGCTGGCCTTCCGTGAATTTGAGCTTCAGTGATAAAGCAGCAAGTCTTCAGCAGGTAGGGGTGACCTGCAGCCTCCTTCCAGCCCGCACAGACCCATCCCCGCTGAAAACAGCCCAACGTTGCGGTTCAACGTCCTCTGGCTACTGGTTGTTCTCCAGCACCTCTCTCTGTGCTTTCCTTTCATTTTGGAGGTGGGTCAGGTTTTCCGGTGATGCTAGGAAATAGATATTGCAATACAATTGCAATCAACTATTGTTAATCAGCAAATTACAGCTTTCCACGCATTACAAAGCTTTTAACTACCAGCTGCTGATTTTGGTATATTTATGCAGTAACAATTCTGCAGAGCAAGTTCTATGCCTATTACAGAGCTGTTAAGGCTCTGTAAATATACCTTTAATGACCAACAAGCATTTATTTAAGATTTTGTAGCCTGCCTGCGAAGTGAAATTAGACGTGTAGGTGAGTGCTGTAGGCACAGCACTGGAAGTTTTATGACAAAAGAAACAGGCTGCACAAGTAGCTGTGAAAAAGCTGTTCTGCAGGGTACAGGATAAAACTGAGCAGCATGGTGCAAGTTTTTCAGCAGACTGTGACTCGCTACCTATCGAGCAGTAAAACGTACTCGCAGCTCTGAACAGCGAGGTGAGGTAAATCTTGTATGTCACAGCATAAACACAAAGGCTTTGGGAGTGTAGGAATGAAGAGCCTTTGTTGGTAAAAATACTTGCTAGAGCAAGGTGTGTGTGGAGCTCCAGGAACCAAATGTTGGGAGCAGACCCTCCGCAGTGCAACTGTCTTTGGGGTTTATGAGCACACCCACACGATGACTGTCTAGAAGAGGCTGAAGCCCTCATTATGGCTTTATGATATTCTGAATTACTTTGTGTTGGTGCCTAGGGAATCCCCTGCCCTTTCCGCCACGCTCTTGAATCCCACGTGCTGCGCCGTTTGCTGGACGGCACAAGACAAAAGACAGCTGCTGCCACAGGGAATTTAATTTTTAGGGCAGCACAGTACAGAACACTTTTAACATGGGATTTCCAGAACACCACAGTCAGCTTCACAAAGGTTAATGGTGTACACCTTCAAGGCACGGTGAGCCCAACCATTTGCACGGCCACCAAACTGGGCTGAAACAAAACCAGCGGGTTCACCAGTTCCCATCTCTCCTTGTGAAGGAGAAAACAGCAATTTAACTAGTCCTGGGAGGGTTGCAGGAAAATGAAATGGAAAAGGATTGTTCTATTTTTCTTCCACCTCGCAACTGCAAATATTGCTCCGTGTAAATACCACGCTGCAGAAAAGTATCCTCTCTTTCCTCCCCCTGTCTTTGCAATTTCAACTTTTTTCTCTCTCTTTTATTTCACAGTTGTCCCTCTTAAATAATAATTAACTCTCTTGTTCAGCCAGGAAAGTGTTTTAAAGCTCTAGCAATTTTATGTCCTATATGATGCCACAGGAGATGATGGGAGGGAAAAATTAAATCAATCAGAAGGCTTCTCAAGAGCTGCCCCTCTAGAAAAACCATTTGTTGCCTCTCCCTGGTGAAAGGCGAACGCTGCTGCCAGATCTGCAGAGCGACCCTACAGTAACCAGCAGTGTTTACACAATAATTAACTGAAAGAGAGGAGAAAGAGGAAAATAAACAAGCAGGCAAGGCTGCTAAGCTGCACTCTCCAAGAACGTTTGCTCCCAACAGCCCCATGTCTTCAGCGGTGGAAATGCAGAGAGGGTCAGGGCGAG
>NW_009708582.1:68620-70637 GCF_000703405.1 Apaloderma vittatum | reverse complement strand
GTGCGACAGAACAACAGCCGTCGCTGGGTGACCCAGAAAAACCGACGAGTAATGAAGTTGTCTCCCTTGTGCTTCCAGGCTGAATACAACGCAGACTGCTCGGCAGCCTCAAAAGCAGGACATGGGTGGAAAAACCCAAGAGCAACGCACAACGATAAGTGAGAGAGTACTTATTTTAATTACAAACTGGACCAAATAAATTAGAAATTCAATTACAATGCCATTCATGGACAACGAATTCAAAACACTCAGGCTATTAGTTGCACAAATTAACTGTAGGAGATAACAGGATTTGAGGGGAGTAATCCTGTACCCTCGTTGTAATGAAAACACTAAGGTCTGAAGTGAGTGCGTTGGGTACCGTCTGAGATATTCCCATGCTCGTTGAGCTTGTTAGAAACAGAGAAGCAGCAAAACATTCTTCCAGAGTATTTTCCTCATTAAAAATTGCCCATTAAAATACCTGGATTTTGGAAAGGGCAGACCAGCTCTACTGTAAAAGTATTTCTGGGGCTTACAATTAGTACCGACAGAAAACAAAATAGCTTCACCTTAAATAGCCAAGGGACTGTAGCTTGTTTCAGGCACTCCTGTCCCCAGGGAAAGCAGATTCCGCCCAGCTACATGGATGTAAATCCCTTGGCTATAACAGGATGCCTCAGGTTTGGCATCACTGAAACTAAGAGGAAGATCTAGGCTTCTGAGTCCCCCCCCTCCCTAGTTCATAGCTCGCTGCCTCGAGAAGATAACCCCACGAGCCACCGATTATTAAATCACATTCCTTCATGCTTCTCCTAAAGGGTCGACACCCTGAGCCTCTCTCATCTTCCTGACCTAACCCGGTATGAATAATGCACAAGATACTGGGGTGTCAGTCGCTTACTGGACTGCGGCCAGCCGAAGGGCTCTCTCAGCAGATCAAAAGCCAATTAAGTTCATTTCAATATTTATTTTTAATCCTCCATTCTGAAATTATAAATATTTAATGCTACACCCTTACCAGGAAAGCAAAGCAAAACCAGAGGAGAGACCGGACCAGACAGACCGACTCTTTCCTGCTCATTTGTGCCCGGGCATACGCTGCTCCTTATGCCCATGAATATTCTTCAATGAACGCAGCTTATTTATCCGAGTCCTCCGAGAGCCTGCAAGGACAGAGGTCAGAGCCGAGGAGCACAGAACAGACGCAACGGCAGGTTTCACTCCCGAAGGCTTTTCACTAAGGTTACATTTTCTGGCACTGTACAAATATTCAGTAGTAACATCACGGCTCCGACAGTGCTCAATTACCCTGACGTCTGTCCGTCTCAGACCCGGCCTTCCCTAGACCCACGGGACCACGCACACTCTTGACGGACCCGTCTGGTCAGAGCCCTACCAGAGATTTTGGTGCTCTCACATATATTTACCGCAGCAAAGAAAAGCCCCTCAGTCTCCTTTGCTGATAACTCCCGACCACTTGGCCATTTTTCCACATGCCTGAAGATGAGAGATGGGAACAACGTGAAACGTGGATGCACGTGGATGCAGCACTGCAGGGCTGCACAGCCCCGGAGGTTTTGTTGGCAATCAAATCCTGCCCACCTGGGAAGAAGCTGGGAGGGGAGCGACGGACTAAAGAGATGGAAATGAATTGAAGATGTAGGAGACTGGACCGAAAAGTAACTTACAGTTTTCCCAAAACCCGCCCGCTGGTTTCCGTAATCACTATTTAAAGACAGGCACCCAAATCCTAACGAACAGCAGGAGGAACAAAGGCTTTTCGATAGGGATTCTGTTTTCCAGGGAGAACCATTTAATAAGTTTCACTCAGGAAGTCTCTGTTCCCAATAAAGACTTAACAAAGTTAATTAGACTAAACAGTAATTATCGTGTCTCTTCATTGTTCAATTATCTTGCAGAACTGGTGTTTCCTGATTAATTTTCTGATTAAAATGTATTAAATTGAGAAGCACTCGCAAACACGAGATGACAGGTTCTCTCCCACACGGCAGGGTTTCCGGAGGTCGGGAAGGCA
>NW_009708582.1:63331-68589 GCF_000703405.1 Apaloderma vittatum | reverse complement strand
GCCGCCCGCCCCGCAGACGCCCTCGCCACACGCTCCTCCAGTTTGAGACCCGCCAACACATGACGGGTGTGCTCCTCCGTCCCACACCTCATGCGCGTCACTAATTAGATGACGAGGTATTTGGCTACCTTAAGAGAGATCTCCCGCTTATCTCTTCCAGGCCTCCCTACTCCTCTGCCATTTTACTTTTCCTTTAGGTTCCTCATGCACAGACGAAGCGCTGCGGTTTAACGAGTTGCTGTGCACGAGCAGGGCTCTGCGGCTCTGCTGAGGAGCTACGCACGGCTTCGCGGCTCTCCCATGTAGCCCCACCTGCAGCACAGGGCAGAGGTCTCACAGCGTAACAGCCCGTTCCAAGTCCAGATCCTGCCTTCCACCAGAGTTTGGGGTCTCTGAGTGCTGCCCCCCATGCGTGGCTGCCTCGCCTCCGGCCAGCTCAGGCTGCTGCCTTCCATGTGCAAAAACACCACAGAGACACGTGCTACACTTTCCCACCTCCCACTCACCGCAGCAGTCAGCACAGAGCAGTAATTCCCACAGCTCAGCTCTCAACGTGGGATCTATCAAGCCAAGTTAACGTCTCCGGGTCTGATGTCGCATCCCTGCTCCTTCAAGCATCGTTCTGCGCTTCTCTGAAGGAGCACTGCGCTCACTGCTGATGCCAACACCCCGATCGGCCCAAACTGTCCTAACCGAGGCCGTCACCCCTCAGTCAAACTGCCCTGACGGGACCAATGTTCTTCCACGAATGACCTGAAAGAGAATTTCAACCTACAGCCTTTTGCTATCTAACAGCAGAAGACATCTTCACAACTGGCACTTATGAGCCACAAGTGTTGCTTTCCAGAGGGACGGCGTTAGTATTCGCTCTTAGCAATCCAGTAATCACTGGCATTTTGATCAGCTTCTAATAGTATTTGCATATCTTTTATAAGACAAATCAGGAAAGGGGATTAATTTTTCTTTCCTCGCTTTAAGATCACCTGTGGCTGGGAGGAAACAAACAAATTCATTGCCTCCTGCCCCAAATCCTCGCGATTAGGTTATTAGAGCCCAAGACTTATTACAAATTATTGAAAAGACACAGCTGAGCCCAAATCCCACAGTGGGCTCTTTTTGTCTTCCCTAACGCTGGCAATTCTTGATTAACTCCCATCTCACAGAGGCAGGAAGGATGAGGGACATCTCAGAAGCTCCGCTGTGACGAACTGCAGCTCGGAACGAGATCTGCAGCTCAGCGCTCACGCCTGGGAATCGGAGGGCTCCCAGCAGACAATCCAGGAGGCACAAAGGCATTTTCTTCCCTTTCTGCGTGTCCTTTTGGAAATTCAACCCAAGGCTGTAGCTGCTGCTGGGGCTGACCCAGCCGGGCGCGCAGCATGGCTGACAGGGGATGCACCGGGCTGTGGTCTCCTCATTTTGAGCCTCCGAGTTGAAAGGCAAAGAAGGGGTTTTTCACTTTTTGGATATTCGTTCTCAGTCCTAAGAAAGGCACGGGCATGAATATGGAATGACAGCACCCGCGTTTCAGGTTCTTTCCTGCACGATGCCTTGTTTTCATCTAGTTTAAGGCACAATGAGAAAGAGTGAAGCTGGGATTCTGAGAAGGAGTTAACTGTGTTTATGATCTATTAAGCCTCTGAAAAGAGCTGCAGCTCAGCTAAGAATAAGTATCTATCTAAGAGGTAGCAGCTGACACCTCCAGACAAAACTTAGACAGAAAAAGCCATTTAGAATAGCTTCATCAAATACAGTTATGCTGAAACTGTTTTTACAAATATCTGACATTTGTTACTGGTTTAGATTAATTCCAAAGGCCAAGACAAAAAAATGGAAGTCTAAGAACTCAAGTAGTTTTGGTTTTCTGTTAGTTTTTTGTTTGTTTTTTTTTAAATAATCCTATAATCATCAGTAATGAATCAAAGTGCTCCCTGGCTCCAAAAGTTGTAATTTGGCAAACAACTACAATTATAAAACCCAAACCTAATGACTGCATTTTAACATAACCCTGTGCTTACTAGCTTACAGTAACATTTATCCTGCATCAGGCTGAAAGGAGATGTCCACAGGGAGTTAGCTGTGAAATGTTTGATTTCAAAAGCCTGCGGCAAGTTGATTCATGTCTATTTAATTTTTCCAGGCAGTTTCACTGGAATGCTGTATATAAATCAAATACAAGGCTAGCAGCAGAGACATACCAAGTTGTGGAAATACTGTATGATTTTAATTAAACTACAGGCACAAATCAGGCAGTAGCGAAGGTGGAAGGGGAGAGAGAGAGAGAATTGTATCACCCTGGGTAAGCCAGTGTTTTTGTGCAGAAAAACAAATAGCCATTTACTGTGAAAAGTCTGCTTTCAAAAGCAGCATTTTGTCATTGTGCTGATTTTCATAATCAATTTAAATCTGGAAGAAACCGTGCTTGAGCACATAAAGCAATGCAGCCTGGAACGGAAGTTAATTAGACTGTATCAGCTCAGCCTTGCTCATCCTTTACTTGCTCTCCAACTTTGCGGGCTCTGCCAGCAGAGTTCACTCTCCGACGATCCCGCGGGAAGGACCGTGCCGGTAACCAACGTCCTGCTGATGGGTATGAGGGCACCTTCTGCACCGCCCTGCTCTGCCATCACCGGGGGGAAACTAAAGACGCCCTGCTCAGAAAACTGCTGCACCCATGGCCACCTCCTTTCTCTGTGGGGAGTCACGGCGAAATCGGTGGCATTCAACAGCACGGCTGGGCACAGCCAGGAAGCAGACAGGCTAGCAAAGGGGAGAATCACACAGAAGCCACGCAGTGGCCCCTCTATGAAAGGGCAGGACTCCTGGAAGAAATCCCCAGTGGAATTGTTCTTGTTCTTCCCTGCCATAGGACTTGCATCCCAAGATTCAGTGGCAGGACTCAAGTTTTAACGATTTCTGCCCAGAAGGAGGATGAACCAGTAACTGGAAGGCTCTAGAAAATGCAAGGGTGTTGCTCCAGCTTAAGTTCCTCACTGAAGAAGCCATCCAGCAGTCTACATTTACTTTCCCCTCTCCCCACACCCTATGAAGTAGAAAACCAACTCTGCCTAATAACTGATAGGAATTGCAAGGATAAACACGTAAGATACCAGGTACAAAGATAATGCGGTCTATAAATACCCTGGATAGATAGGCATCTCCTTCCCTATCTAAACACCGGGGAAATACGAGAGTTGTCTGCTCTGAAAAACAAAGTTACATACCAAATAGCATCCTGCAATTACATCACTGCCTTGAATTGAGAAGCTTTGCTTGTGCTTACAAAACGTCGCTGGTAAAACAACTTAGAATAATTCCTCTGTATTTCCACCTAAGTGTCGCAGCAACCGCTGACATCAGAGACAAAATGTGTCAGGCACTGCCGGAGGCGATGGGTAGGAAAAGACAAGACGGAACAAGTATAAAGTGATCCCGAGGCCAGGAGAGCAGCAGCGGTGTGTCACGGTGCAGGTCGCTGCTGCAGCTCCCACCCGGGCTCCCCTGGTGTCGCTGTCGGGGACTGGCACCGGGCGAGTTGGACTGGGATTCACCCAAGACTCCAGGCAGGGAACCGCAGCCGTTCAGCACATCCACTCCAAGACGTCTCTTATGCAACAGGGACCCATTAGCTCCGATTAAAGCCACAATATCCCTGATCCCATGAGGTTCTGTGGCGTTGCAGCTGTAATGAATTTTGTAGGGTTTTTCTCCTCCTTTTCCCCGCACCTCAATCACTCTCAACTACAGGGCATGAATAATACAATAACGTGTTGCCTGGTGATTGCTGTTGTGTTATTCCTTTACGAATGCAGTCGGGGAAGGAAGCAGACTAGAAACTGCCTAAAGGAATTAGTTGTTTAAAGAAGACTACCAAGGGGATGAGGTTCTGCAGATGCAAGACGCTCCAGCGGCTGATCGCAGCCTGTCCCAAGAACGTGTTTGTGAGGGTTCCTCGGAGCCTGCCGTCCCATGGCAGCGTGCTCTTCACAACCGCAGGACATATCTCCCCGCGGTGCTGGAGAGAACAGAGGGCTGGGCTGAACCTGGCGGGTGTAACTAATAGTGCTGTGCAAGGTGCTTCCCCGTCTTTTACAGCAGAAACAAACAGGGCTGTAAAAAATGAAGAGGCTCTCAATAAAAACACTCTATTTGGAGCTGAGAAGGTTGTTTTTCCTACCTCCATCCCCCAGAATGCTTCCAGTTGGTGACTGGAGTGGAGTCAAGGTTATCTTCCAGGTCAGCTTTGCTCTCATCAGAAAGAAAAGCTCTTCCAGCTGCAACTTCTCTGCAGCACCAGGGATGGAGGTTGGCATTTTTAAAAGGATGCAAAAGAAGCTCCTACCCCGCCTCGAGTCCTCTCCCGTGGATGCACAGAGGCCCAGAAAAAAGGACTAGAAAGTCTTTAAAGACACACTCCCGTCAGAACGCAACTCAGCACGGCGTTCTGGAGGGGCTGATCACCGCTCGCAAATTCTCTCCTTGCGCCAATTACGCGCTGGTCTGAAAGCAGCCGCTCCAGACTTACAGCGAATGCGATAAGCAAGAAATTGGGCTTGGGCTCTACTCCTTGTATCTTCTGAAGTGAGTCACGCTGTGAAGCGTCTTGAATGAAAGGGCCTCTGTGTCTGACCTGCATCTGGGCTATACCCCGACGCTCATCTAATTGCCTGCCTAGATTGCAAACCGCGCTTTGGGAAGCTGTCTCTCCCTTTGCACAATCTCAGCTGCAGCCTTCAGATAATGCAGCAATATAGAAAAACAGCAGAACTAAATACTCTCAGAATGTATTTACTCCTCCGGCCTAATGATGCTGCTTTGCATGATATACTTAAATATAGATACTGGGACACTGTACTGTTGTGCTTTGGTGAGGAAGGGGAAAATAGGACAAGTTGCAATATTCCAGGTCCAACCTGATGTCAACCAGAGGAGCCATTAACAACTAGAAGACTTCAATAAGAAACAAAACCTCAAGGAATAAATGTTCTTGGTGTATTTAACGATGCACCAGCCTCCGGTATATGTAAAGAGCAAGGCAATTAATAAGGTATATTTAGCATGCTAAGCTGAGGTGTGCAGCTCCCACAGCAGCTAAAATACAGCAATTTAAATAACATTTATCTTAAAGATCAGCCTGGATGTGACTACAGCTGGTGAGTGCTGCATGCTGCTCTGCAAATATGCTGCTTTTCTTACTGGGGGGGTCTTGTTTACTGCTGCACTGGCCCTGTAGAAAGCTGCAGCTCTGGGCTGTGGTG
>NW_009708582.1:29889-63278 GCF_000703405.1 Apaloderma vittatum | reverse complement strand
AGGACCTGTGGGAGAGACTGCTGAGACCTCACGGGCTGCACAAGGCACCTTCCCCCAACTCATCAGTCCCAATCCTGACTGAAAACCAAGGCAAAAGAGATGTGCTTCCGAAAAAAAAACACCACAAAACCCCCCAAAAGAACAAAAAACGATGCAGAACTGAGGTTCTTCAAGCTGTAGGATGCCATAGATGCAAAAGTTTTTATGGTCTCAGAAAACAACTTGTCAAACTTTGTGGAACAGAAAGTCTACCAAGAACGCAGCCTTGCAAAGCTAGATTGTCATTCAGATGTTTAATGCTAGACACCTGAATAAAAACTCCAAAGTCCATTAAATAGCTGTGAGGCTCTCAGCTTAAATCCTTGCATTGCCACCCCAGTCGTGTCAGAGCATCCCAGAAAACGTGAGCCTCCCTGGGCAGCAGCCTCCTCTGTAACGCACAGCCCTGCCTGCCAGTACAGGGTATGACTCTTCCAAGCAAAAATAGATTCAAGTGGTTTTGAGTATTTGTACAGAGAACAAGAATAGCCAGAGTTCTAACTACTAAGAGTTGGAGAAGGATAGCAAGCTTCGTATTTCAGTGTTGAAAAGATGCTGTAACTACAAAGGCTTAAAAAGCCAAACCTCCCCGAGTGAGTTACTGCACTATCCCTGACTCCCACGCCGCCAGCAAGTACCCTGGGGGGGTCAGGAGGAACACTGTGGCTTCTCCCTGAAAAGTCACACTTTTTACCTCCGAAGCAAGGATACGAACTGGCCCACAGAGACAGAAACCACCCCGACCTGCACTGAGCCAGTACAGAAACACCACATCCAGAACGTTTTCCAGTACAAACGGCAACTGAACTGAAACCCTTCAAATGCTGTTTATAAAAGAATTGGGTTTTAAACTTTTATTAATTAAGTATTATTAGTTCATATGAGAGCCACAAAGAAAATCAGTAGCTGGGACTACAGCTGTCTTTGAACAGATGAAATGTTTTTAACTGCCTTTGAACTCACTCGCTGACTATTCCCAGCCTGTGGCCACCCAGTTTGCCCCAAGGTGCCTGGCATTCAAGTCTCAAGGATAAAAGAAGCTGGTTAAAAATGAAATTAATATCCTGCATAGAAGGCTATATTGCAAACTGAATCAAAGGAGCAAATAAAGGCCTGAGCTAAGCAAAATCCACATGCAGATAATTACTTAAACTTCCAAGACATGAAATTAAGGTTTTGGAAGCAAAACATTTGGGAATCATGTAAAGAGCCTCACTCTGAAGCCGGAAAAAGGTTTGGAAAACACTCCCCGGTGGGGTTGTTCTATTCCCATTTTAAAAGCATCAATCTCCTGCAGGACTTAACTTGTAACTGAGGGGTCACCTGTCCTTGACTTAGCCCCAAAAGCAAAGGAGGGGGGATCTACTCTTGATGGAGAAGGTGCGAGTCCCCCAACGCTCCAGTCCAGGGGCTGGATTGGATGAGCCTGACACCCAGGGACACGCTCTGGAACACAATCCCCAGCGAGCCCGAGGGAAGCCACGGCCCCACCGTCCCCACTCAGCCAAGTCCAAGTGGATCTCTTTCTAAGAAACATCTGGAAACAAACATTTGCTGCTCTCGGGCTCCACAGGCAGTTGGTAACAGGGAGCTACGGACCCAGCCAAGTCCACACTCGGCTTTCATAGCAAGCCAACACTCACAAATACTTCCCCTCCCCCCGGAAATATTTTTCCCAGCTCTCCCCTGCGCTAATAAACAGTCATTTGTCTCATGATAAAATCAAGTCCTGCAGCGCCGGCTGCGGCAACGCGCCGCTGACCTCAGCTCTCCGTTGCCCGAGATCTGACACAACTATTAGAGGTCCCTCGAAACGGGAACAAAACATCTGTTTCCTTTATAGCAGCTGCCACCTGGAGAACAGAGCCCGAGCTCTCCTGACCTGAATGCTGCCGCTGGAAACCGCAGCCGTAAGGATACACTTGGAAACTCCAAGTATATATGACGGAGAGCTGGGGTAAGGATGGGTCTCGAGTGGCCACTGCCACGCGTTTTTCCCCGCACTGCAGGCATTTACTGCTGCCCTCCCAGCTGAGATATTTTAATCTCTGGTGGATAACTGATCGGCAGAAACAAGAGAAAAGAGACTGTTTGGATTATAGGAATTAAAGCTTTAGAAAGGGGTAAGATAAGAGAAATTTAAAAAAAAATAGAAAAGATATCCACCATTCTGAAGCAAATAAAAGGCACTATAGATTAAACAAACAACGCATCCCAAAACTTCTCTTTGCAGTGCTCTGACAGATAGACAGCAGACTCAAATAATTAATTGCATCCCACTATAGCTGAATGAGCCACCATATGCGAGTGTTGACAAAATAATCTCTTTTTTCGGTGGCAAGTTGCAAACTGCACAAATCGTCAACTCTGTCTAAAACTGACACATTTCATTGCCTTCTCCTGCTCTTGTAATAGAGCAGACAAATCTGTGAGGTATGAGGTTATTGTGGGGGAGCAGATCTGATAACAGCTTGGGTCTGGAGCCACTGAAAATCACTCTTTGCAGAATTTAGGGTTTGATGTAGGTGAGAAGAGGCGTTTGAGAAGAAGCTGTTGTGGGAAACCCATGAGACGTGGTCACCACCCTCTTGCTGCTTCAGCACGAGGCTGCGGCAATGGCTTTGTCACCAGCCAAGACGGTGCTGGCAGATTGGCCACAGATGAAGAGGCTTGAAGGACCAAAGCAAAGTGTCCTTGGGGCCAGACTGTGCAGGGCTGGTGGCACAGACCTGGCGGAGCAGGAGTTGAAGTAAGGAGAGAGGGACGTCAGCCTGGCTGCAGAGGGGAACGCGTGCTCCCTGGACTGGCTTTCTGATTTTTCACATGCATTGAATTCATTCTTTTTCTTCTCTGTATTGATATCCACTAACAATTGCACTTGAAATAGCTGAAAAAAATATTATATGGCAAAGCCAAGGAAGCCTCTTGGAGATAGTCCAGACTGGCAGAGCTGAGTTAAAATGTAAATGCAGAGTGACTCTTCTGAGGCTAGGCCAGACATAAATCCATGATAGCTCTATTAAAGTTGTTCCCAGTTCACACCACAGGCTTGCTTCAGTTCTGGGGCTGATCTGGCATTCGCCCTAACTGAAGAGAGAAGGCCCCTTGAGATCAAAGTCTTTGCACACTGTCTCTCCACGCTCAGCTCTCCTCTCGTGTTTCAAATGAAAGAAAACACCCCTGTCAGTTTGACAACGAATAATGCCCCGAAATCCATCTGTCACTCCACCACATAAAGCAGCCCGAGCTCCACCCGGACCACACAAAGACCTCTAACTGCAAGCGGAGGGGTGGTGGCAGGGCAAATGCTGGCGTTGTAAATATTCATCTTGGCTTCTGAGTCTCCTTTGTTAAAGGTCATTTGAGATTAGATAAACAGGCTGTCACTGACACCAAATGATCCCTTCTGCATTTTGAGGACGTTGTAAGGCACAGGTTTAATGGACCCAGACGATACAGGTGGTTCACCAGCACAGCCGGTCTCTCTATAATGAATTCCTTCCTGGCTCCCAGCCTCTTCTCTCCAGGAATTCCCCTCACACCTTTAATTTAAAAGTGCCATAATCTATTCCCCTTCTGCTCCCTCTTAAAGCCTTGGCGCATGACATTTTCACTGCGCTCGCTGCTGCTTTTTTTTGGCTCAGCTTTGGGGTGAGGAGCCGCAGACCTCCCCTCTGCTCCGTTCCTCCCTCCTGTCAAGCTACTTACAGGGATTGCTTGTGAATTTTCTGCCTTTTCCCTAACTCGGAGAAACTGCTGCTAGGGACTGGCACATTCCCATCTATCCCAAGCATCGCTGGAGGTTTTGGTCTCACCAAACAACAGAAGTTCAGTAAAAATAAAAGAATACACCAAAAATAGCCAGCGTATAACAAAAATCCATCCCACCCTATGGGATATTTTAGTGCCTAACTAAATGGTGCCCAGACTTCACAGCGCTGGCTTCAATAACCAGCACATGGTCTTTAAAAGTACCCATGGAGACTTACTCCTACAGGCAGCAGGTCCACGAATCTGTCTCACCACCAACTTACAACCTAGTTTCCAGACCACGCTCAGCAGCCCCTCTTTCTGCAAAGCTATTTCCCATCCCACAGAAACTTCCAAGATCAGGAAAACAAAATGTTTTCGCTGGTCTTTCTTCTGACAGGGTCAGGGAGAGGATGACAGAAGACGAGGGTTGTGAATGCAGTGCAAGTGGAAACATTTAAACACGAGTTAGGAAGAGAAATGGATGGGGTTTGGGTCACAGAGGAGGACCCGGGGCCAGCGCTGAAGTCTAGCCCTTCCATTGTTAGTCTTTCCATGCAGGTCGGTCACCGACGAGTGAGGTCTCTTTTTTGGCACAGTCCACTTTTCCTTCCTCACGTCTTTAATGACAATGTATGCACAGCACCCTTGCAAAACATGAACTTTGGCTGCCAGCCTTCCCCTGCACCGCACGCACAGGGCACCAGAACCGCGGCTCTCCAGCCCGTCCCAGCAGCGGCCCTGGGCCTCTTGTTCTGCTCAGATAATCCAAGGTGCCTACTTCAGCTCTGTACCTAACGTGGCATGTGTCTTCGGGAGATTATTTGAAGTGGTTATTTTTATGCCTAGAACCTTCAAAGGCAGAGTTATTAAGTGTATTTAAAAGGAAGAACTGGTCCAGATAAAGCAGGGATGTAATTAGCTACAAGCTACTGTACTTTGATGACAAAGCAGCATTTAGCATGTGGACTGTTCAGCAGCCGGCTCTGTAGGGTGTGCTAATTACTGATAGCAGTCACAGCGAGGGGAAGCCTGACACTTCTCTGATAAAGCAGAGCCTTCTATAACTCGTCGGCTTGGGTTTAACTCCTGGTGTTTAACTCTCAGCCAAAGCCCGGACTCTGGCACGTCACTCCTTACAATTAACTGCGTACTTGGAAGCAGAGAGAGAGGGGAAAAAAACCCCAGACTTTTCAAGCAGCTATAAGGAGGCCAGCTTACATCCTGGGAAGCTGGCTGGTAGCAGCAGTGCGGTGGGGAGAAGAAATTCATGTTGCTTTCTCGCGGAACCTGCTGCTGTCTTCCTTGTTGCAACTTCTGCCTGGCGCCGAGCGTTCCCCCGGCTGAGCACCGCAAGGGCTGGAGATCCATCACCCCGTGAAGTTCCATCAGATTTGTCACTGCCTCACTGATGTCAGGAGGCGACTTTCAGAGACTTGAAACGGGTTTGGCTCTGTCTCTAAATAAAACTACGCTCCTTGGCCCAAGAGGGATGGAGAATGAATCGTAGACAAGTGGGAAAGAGAAAAGGGCTGGCTCTGTGGGGCAGAGATGGGCTGCTGGCAGGGGGCACGGAAGGCTTTTGTGGTACTGGGAGGATTCAAAAGCAAGTACCTGGGGTCAGCTGTAAGACTGGCTTGATAAAGCCTGAAGAACAACAGGGGGACACTGAGATGTCTGGAGAGAGAGAGAGAGACAGCATGAGCCGAGAGCCATGAAACCAAGGGCAGTGACAACGCTGAAGTGTCTCAGCACGGCCCCTCAACCTCTTGGAGACGCTGCAAAGGAGCAACAGCAAAACAAGTGTAAGTGTCTATCACCGTGTCAACGGGCAGCCTGCTGCAGACGGGCAGCTCACAGCAAACGAGCCCTCACCACCATCCTCTGCACCTTCCCAACACAGCACCCATGTCACAGAGCTGCCACCCTGCCCTGCCGCGCGCTCCAGCCCGCACCGGTCCTGCCTCACGCTCGCTGCAGGTAAGGCACCACGAGCCAGAGCTCCCAAAAGGAGGTGCGAGATGGTCTGGAGAGGGAGGAGAAGAGCACAACCTCCTGCAGCCCTTGCCCTTGCAGAAAGCCTGTGCAAACATCACGGGAAACAGATCCACAACTCGCCTTAAAAAAACACAGACATGTATTAAATAGGAGGAGAACTACGCCAGGTAGACAAAGGAACATTTTAATGAACCAACTAAGTAAAAATCCCCCAAACTCCAATAAAACAAAAAAAATTAAGCCAACCCATCAGGACTGAAGGGATTGCAGTGAGTTCCCAGGCAGGGCAAATGGGATTCCAAGCTCAGGTCTCTGCTCTCCAGGCTAACGACCCCCGGATGATAAAATGCAATTATATTTCTATTCTGATGCTGGGGTGATTTTTTCCATTTATCAAAGTGATGGCCTTTCATTACATTTTTGATAGTTTTGAGTTTGTTTGGCCCCCCTGGGAGGACCTGAGGGTCTAAGGCACATCTTGTTACTCAATTTAACGTCTTCAGAGTGCACCTTCTTCCTGTCTTTCTCTCTCTAGAAGTTGCTTTCTCTTAAATCCAGCTCCTGACACCAGCAGGTAGCATCTGGACAGACTGCTTTGCAAACGCGACATGCAAGCCTCTCATCCAAGAAACATTTAAGGCCAAAACCATGAGCTGAAAGAACAAAGGATAGATCCAAGGACCCCACTGTCACTGAACTGGCTTAAACTAAGCTTAGAAGCTAAGCTCTAAGGAAGAGAGCTCTAAGGAACTTTCTCTCATTCAGACAAGAAAATCCCAGAACATGACAATTCTTTCTCCATCCCATCCACCTCAAATTGCATCATTGCAACACAAAGGTAGGGCAACACTATTTACACACAGTGTACTTGAGGAAGAGAAACACAAGAGTGGAGCTTACAGACCATCAGGGCTAAAAGAGGAACTTTCTCACGGGGCACCAGAACATCACATTTCACCCGAGGGTCATTTTTCATGTGCCTACTTGTGTGGACTCAAGCCTGTGCTGCTTACTCCATCATTTGCACGTTTCTAGGAAGACAAGTTGTCCATAATACCTTTCTGAGTTCCTTAAATCCAAGTGCCTTCTTCCTGATGGTTCCTAAATACTGAGTATTGTTGCCATCACTGATGGACGTGTAACCACCTCACTGACCCAAGGCTCTGACGACAGATCTCTCGGCACAGGGAACACGTCCAGCTGCCAACAGGGCAGGAATCAGTCATTTCTCTTGCCCCACTAGTGATGTGGTACTGGAACAACCAATCTCGGCAGCACTGGGCAGAAGAGGAAAATGAAAACCATTTCCATATTTATTGACAAATTTAATTTACAATCTGAGTTTCGACTTTGGAGAGAATATATATTTTCTCCCTAAATGTATCAGTCAGCCCAGCAATAATGATTTCTGCGCCTGCAGACATTTTTACACTGGGTACAGCAATTTTGTATGTAACACTTTTGAAAGAAAACGGTATTAAAATTCACCATTTAGGAGTGAGCTGTAAATTAACTGTTACAGAGCAGACGGGGTAAAAGCAAATTTTGCATGCATGTGTATGGCTTTTCTATTGGTGTTTGGTTAAACGCCTGTCCAGCTGAGCCTGAAGTGGGTGAGAAAATAAAAACAAACCCAGAGAAGAATTTTCTAGGGGAAGTGGGAGAAGGGGCCGCCAGAGTAGTTCTGTTTCTGGCTCGATCCCTGTGAAAACAGTACTCAGTCTCACAATGCAATACATTCTTTTCCACCGACTTTTGGACTCCAGCAGTAGGAAGGTGCTCTCACCCTCGTGTTTACAAAGGAAACATGGGAACAGAACCCCTCAAGGCCACAAAAACTAAACCAAAACAAAGAATCCCTTTTGTTAATTTTAACTGTTTTGCTGTATGCTGGCTTCACGATCGCAGATCTGGTCTGTTATTTTTCTTTTTTTTTTTAATAGGTGGATTGTGATGCCAACAAAGACACATAATAAATGAGGTTTGTTTTTTCCCTTAATATCATAGTTGAGTCTTCAGCTGTATAAACTGGCACTGTTCCTCTGAAGTCATCAGAGTCAAATTACGCTTACTCAGGGTCTGGCCCCGTGACAAAAGTATCTTTTAAATTTCCACCTTACCTTAGGAAGAGCCTTAAAATTGCCCCTTTCTACCCGTATGCTGCAGTCCCAGCAGAACATTCACAGCTTCGCTTACAGCCCTGGATGATAGCCATCACATTTCTAGAAGATGAGGATGGAACCTCAGGTTGTAACAATAACTGGGAAAAGCTGGGGCTAAACAGGGCAAAGCCAAGTCTGTTGTCTGGAAGCACAGCCCATCGCTCCCCTCGTGCCACGCAGGAGGACCGTGGAGGACAATAACTGTGCTTGTCTGCGAGCTTTACAGTCTGTCCGGGCTACAGGGACCTACCCACACACGCTCAATCTATTTCTTGAGCCGTAAGATGCATCATATATATATTTTAGCAAGAAAACAATTATCAGGTAACCCTGGAACCTACTATTTGTTTTGTATCAGTATTCATTTAGTTGTCTCTTTGATGGCTGCCCATGCAGCAAATAGAAGAGGGAAAACTTAAACCTACCAGGAGATTAATGACAGACTCCAGTGGAACAGATGTATATGAATAGCAAATTAGGCCACTGAAAGCTTCCTATAAAAGCAATGACAAGAGGCTTTGCTGCAGCAGAATTATGCCAGCAGAGATGGAAAGGCTGCTGCTTACATGGCTGGGGCCATCTTCTCTTTTGAAGGGCACTGCTCTGCTGTATCTGAGGCAGCGAGATTTAACAGTGTGACCAGTTCCAAAATCGAGTGAAATGGTCAAAATAAGCCCCTGTTTAGGAAGGGGGAGAGAAGGGTGCCCAATACAGGAAGCAGGGAACATCCAGGACCCATCAGCCAGTTACTCCTCTTACTTGGTTTTCCTTCCGAAGCCAGGCTCGCCTGGCAAAAGGCGACGCATCCCAGCTGAGTTCAGCCTAGCTCTTTGCTGAGCTGAGATAGAACAGTTGCCTCCTCATTGCTTCTCTGTTTCAGTGAAAAAAAGTGTTTTTCCATGCAATTGATACACATTCATAGAAACGCAATGGTTTCCATTATGAAAAAAATCCTGAGAACAGCAGCGTATGTCCCTTTCAGCGTAAGAAGCTGCTTCTTTCCCACCTCACCCCACTTAAAAATTAAAGTCATTTGGTAATTTCATAACTCCACAGGGCTCTATCACTGCAAATGAACTGTAAGAGGAAGGAGCTCACAGCAAGCTCTTGGTGTGGGGAGGGATGAAGGGAGCCACAAATTCCGCAAAGAGGAAAGGGAGAAAGCACTTCAGGTGAGCAAAGAGCTGCAAGCAGCTTCCAGCTTGTAGAATATACTCAGCCTGCAATAGCTACGAGATAAGCTATCCAGAGTGTCAGAAGGCAACTTTAAATGTATTTCAGTGCACTCATGGGAAAGGCACTGTGGGTAATCACAGTCTAGAGGAGATGAAATTGGTAGGAGCAGGTATTTCCAAACCCATGCCTTTTTGCCTCATTGCTAAAGGCATTGACTGCATGAAACCAAGTAGATGAATTTTAACAGCCTCCCTAAATCCACACACACTATGTCCATCCCTGAGCAGCGCCTACAGAAAGTACAAACCTTCCTGGGAGATGAACTAGCCAATATGTTGTACCTTGGTCTAGACAAGTTAATATTACCCCTTAGAGAATATGGTTTAGAAAGACATGAACCAAAAGGGGAGGACTAAACTGTTGTTGCCTGGTAGACTATCACAGTTAAATGATCTGATCTCCACAAAGGCAGCAAATCAAAGCACAAAACACCAAATAGCTCCTAAGAGCCCTGCCTCAAGTCTTTCTGTGCCACAACGTGTCTCTGAAAGGATGAGACTCTCCCCTTTTCTTTTGGAGCGTTGCCTGTCAGGTAACTGCTCACACACATTGATCCCATCACAATTTCCCTTGTGTGTAAACATTCACAAGGATGTGCAAAGCCTCAAAGCCCTGGTACGACCCGCAGAGCACAGCTTGATATTCAAACCCACAGATCTTATATATGTTTTGGGGTGTTTTTTTGATTTTTTTTTTTTGATAGCTACGTATGCATGCACATATGTGTATGGCTCAGAGGTGCAAAAGCAGACACACACCTTCTTTTGCACTGTACCTGTCAGGCAGCAGCGTGAATTTATCGCACATGTCAGACGGTATCACACCACATGCCAGCACCCCCAAGGGTGTGGGGCAGGCTATACAAGAAGGGATTTTTTTTCCTTTTATTTTTTTTCTTTGCCTTCTCAAACCGAGCCTTCAGAAACTGTGAACATTGACAGTCTGGAAAGCGAACGCACGTGGTAAGAAAAGAGTGTGAGTTGTTGCTTCATCCTTAAAATATGACATCAGAGGCTTTATTTATAGTCACAGTAATTTCAGCCTCGTGTGTCCCAAATGCACGCAGAATGCGACAGCATCAATACAGTGTCTCACAGGCTGAGCACCTCCACAGCAAAGGCAGAGAGGAACGGGACAGATGTTTGTACGTCTTTCCGCTCCCTCTGTGCTTAATGAGAAAAAAAAAAAAGAAAAAGAGACACTTCTCAGTCTGGCAACACAGCTCTTGGAGATGAGCTGTCAGGATGGGAAATGTCACCAGGTGCTAGGCTGCCTTCACCAAGCCATGACAGAGGGGAGAAGGGGAGTCTCTGCTCTCTGATCTGCCAGCGTAAATCTGAAGCAAGTCTTCTGAAACCTCAGCAGCTCAGAGCACAGCCAGCCCCGGCAATTTCAGCACAAATCCGCACTGAGAGCGGAGCAGCTACGAGCTTTTGCCCTTAGTCCCCGGGGATAAGGGAGTGAGGAGAGTCTGGGAGCGCTTCCACTTTGTACAAATGAAAACCACCTTCTCAGCTACAGATATCTTCCTCCATCACTTTGTTTCTTCAGTCACATACGACCCAGAACAGGAAAAAAAAAAAGAAAGAAAGAAAGAAATAATCTAGAGTCTTTACTGAAAATCTAGAAAGAAGCATTAAAGCCAGACTGGGATCTGCTGGGTTCAACCTCACCGGGACACCGGTTAAAAGCCCGACCCTATCGCGCGTCCAGTCGCTGGGGGCTGACAACGCTGCAGAAATCACGCACTGACGGCCCTGGAGATGCCCAGTTCCCAATTCCATCCCCCATTCGCCCTGCACAGACCCTCAGCCCCTGCTCCAGCCGGGCCAGGGGCTCTGGGCACCCCCAGCCCCGGGTGCGCCCCCGAATTTCCCCCAGCCGCAGCTCCACAGCCAGGGTGCGTATTCTCGGGCACCATCTGCCGGCTTGTTTCCTATTAACAAGCACACCCTGCACAGCAGACACCCTCGCACCAGCCCAGCCCACTCTGAGGAGGGAGGAACACGCGTGTCCGGCTGCACCAGAACCGTGCAGGTATTTTCCTGCGAAAAACGAAGGGTTTTGGTAAATAAGACATTTTTGCATGGGCAAATGTCGCCGCTCATCTGTGTTTTTCAGCGTGGGATACTCCCAAGTGAAAAGAAAAATGTTAATTCGGAATTGTATTTTTACTTTGCTGCTGCTGCTTGGGAAATATAAAATGAAATATTTTGATTATCTGCAAAAGCAATAAAGGGAGAGATTTGTTTTTTCTCTCTCCTTTTTTTTTTTTTTTGGCAGAAACCCTTCGTTGAATCTGACCCAAATTCACAAACAGCTTTACCTCCTCCCACTCAGAAACTGAATTTCTCAGTGAGTAAACTCTTTGTTACACAAATTACCCAGATCTGCTGGTGACACTGCAGATACACATGCTCCAAGCGAGAGTTCAGCCTGCCGGCTCTTGCTAGGCAAAACAAAGGCTTTCATTTGGGATTAATTCTCTTGGAGCTAAAGAGGGGAGGAAGGAAACATTTTTAGTCTTTGCTCGTTAGGCATCGGGAGGTCTGTCTGCAGCTAAGCGTGTAGGTTTGCACTTGTTCTCCTTCCCGGAGGATTACCAACTGTGGCTAAGCCAATGCATCACACAAAAATGTATTCTTTTCCCCGAGTCCTTCTTAGCGGATGAATCAAAACAAAAATCCCGACTACAGATATTGACTCTGAAGAGAAAGTTCAATTTGCATTTCAGTGCATCTCCGGAAAGCTGCCCCATCTCCAGCTGAGAGATTTATGGTTAGACTGGAGGTAAAACTTTGCAGCTCTCAGGATGGAAATAAGTCACTGAAGGACAGCCTAGAGGTTAAGAATCATTCAGTGAGAAAAGTCACTTATCTCTTGGGCAATAGAGTCTGATCCCTTTTCTCTTCTAGCATGCCCATATTTCTCCTTTACATAGGGAGGTCCTGCATTTTCCACAAGAAGAGATTTTGAAGAACAGGTTAAACAATGAACCATCCAGAAGTGACCTATGATCTCTGGAGCTTGCCTGGTTCACATCGACTGACGGTCCAATTCCGAATCTCCCTTCTGCACTCCTCCGCACGGTGTTCATTATACCCACTCAGAGGAACTAGAATAGCAACCTCTTCACAGGCTTCGATGTCAGTGACCACAGGAGATACTGTGGAGTAGGAAATCAGGTCAAGAGCCACGACTCTGGACAAATAAAGTCACTCCATAGGAGGACACTTCAAAAGAAAACCTAGTGTGCTGTCACTGCAGGGACCAGCCCTTCTATACACAGTACCCATTCCTTCTTTCCTTTATATATTAGTAGGAAACTGCCCAAAGAGAAGTCTTGCCTTTAATCTGAGGCGAAATTGAGATCTTCACACACTGCAGGAGAGTTCACATGCAATAGGCATGAATAAGGTGCAAGAAAAAAGTAGACGGACCTAACCAGATGGATTCTATATTGGTATTAAAGTCACACCTCGTTTTTCATCCAGTCCTACTCCTGATGAAATTCGTTAAGTGAGAGTTGTTCCTATATTACCCCGTGTTAGTAAATTTTCCTTTCTGACAAGACTGTAGATAGCAATCAGTAACCTCTCAGCTCATTTTTTCCTTCACAGACCTTCTTCTTAGAACGAATAAAGAAGAGCTAGCAGGAACAGGAGAAAAATGGGTTGATATATTTTGCCATTAAACCAGAGCTAGGCTTTGGGTTATCATAAAAGATGTTACCTAGTGAAAAGTACATCTCACTACTACACATTTACAGCCCTGTTGATGACGTATATCAAATCCACTAAGTTTAAAAGTCAAAATAAGATTACCCTGTCCTAATAAATATTGATCACCTTACAAGTCCTTGTTTTCAAGTCCTTAATTAAACACAGTACCCAACTTTGCCTGCTTCCCAGTAGCCAAAAATCAATACTTTATCATTAATGCAGTCCAGCAAAAAGAAAAGAGCCGAGTCCTCGGCTGCTGTAAATTGCCCACTCTGGGCTGTCACCCTGTTTTCGGCATTACAGAGGATCTAACAAGCCCACGTGAGATCAAGACCCAAGTTTTGTGCACTCGCTTCACCCACATTTGTATCTTGTCAGCCTTTCAGCCGAGTTGAAGGAATCTCAGCACTTCAGCACTATCTGACAGGTGTAGTACAGGTGCTATCACGGCAATGATTTGGGCAAGGATTAGGCACTGCAGCGTTTCCACAAGAGGGTGAAGAACAATAGGAAAAACCACATGTTTCAAAGTTCTTGTGAGACAGAAGTTGAGGGTTGGGGAAAAGAGATGAGATTCCTTTCACCCCTCTGATTCCGGCAGTGGCATTTAAAGAGCTCAGGGAAAAGTCAGTGCCTAATCACGTGTGTTATTAATAGCAACCTGACAATAACCCAAACTTCATATTAAACTGTGCTAGCAGTTGCAATTGCATATTCACTACTGGCCCATTTTTGAATTAATCGGGGATTGAGTAACAACTGGAGCAAGGAAGAAATTATTACATTTACATTGTTATATAATGAGGAAAGAATCAGAGTTTATTGACAACAGGGTGGTTTATCCCATGGGCCCCACTGCTGTCAGAAGAGCTACTGACTGTTACAAGCCATGGATCCACACCAGGTTAGTAATCCTTGGCAAAAGAAAAATCACTCAAAACTATGAAAGAAAGGCAAAAGTTCAAAAAATGAGCACTCAGAAGTCAGGAAGCTGCAGTGCTGAAACTAAACCATCCGAGTTCCCACTTTGTCACTCCTTATTAGAATATGATTTTTAATTGAAAGATCATGTATTAATGGTTAATATATCTAAGTTTTGGCAAAGGCATGAGAAAGTTCAAGCAGGGCTGTCACTCAACTTGAATAACAAACAGAGCTTCTGCTCCTCACTGTAATAAAGGGAATCATTCCTCTCTCATGTGCTGATATACCTCCATCCCCACCAAGGCTCTCTGAATTACAGTGCAATTATCCTCATTGTTCCCATCTCTTCAAGAATCAGCTCTGAGATTTACAACTGTCAGAGTCAGACCTGAAGTAAGCTTGACTAAAGAGATGAAAAGGTTGTTTAGAGCTGAGCTGGAAAATCTGCATCTCTCAGTCTTTCTGCTCTGTTCTCAGGGACTCAGGGCTGTCTTGTCCTCTTAATACCAGAAGATTCAAATACAATTTTCCCATTTTCATTATAGGTTTTGTATGGAGGCTCGCAGCTGTCAGCAGGTTTCAGACTCGCTTTACTCTTAGCCGCCGCCTCGGCCAAAAGGGAGGTCCAGCTGTCACTCTCCAGCCCACAGTCATCAGCCCTGCTACCCGTCACCATCACTTCGCAAGGCCACACGGCACGAGTACTTCCACGCTCTGCCTTCTTCATTTCACATGCTGCCTGGCAGTAAATCTTCACTAACTTCTTAATTTTTAACATATGCATCGTCACATGGTTTTACAATCCAACTCCGTAGTTAAGCCCAGTGAAAGCATCAGCGGCACAGATTGTATCTGTCCAAATCTTATCAGTTTCTGTGGATGTCTTTAGAGGATAACAGATCCATACTGCCTGATGGTGCTCTAGTAAAAGGTATTTTTCTCTGATTGCTTTTAACTTGTTTCCCTTGTATTTTTTCTGAAATAAGAGTGCGATTGCTAGCATGAGGAACCAGGCAGGGAGTGGCCAGGCTTTGCCAATTTAAAGGTCTGAGCAGTAGCAAGTGAACATCAGAATCTGTCCTTAATCTCCTTTGTTATTCAAGCCTTCTGTAGCTTTTCCATTTACAGGAGTGCTTCATGGCCTCCCAATTTAACTCCTGACAGGAGGAAAAAATAAAAACAACCAGAGACAGCAGAGCAGCTGCTGGGACTTTAGGGATGTTGATGTTCCATGGTAAACATGACAAGCATTGACGATGGGTGGGAATGTCCTTTTTCTGCAAAGTCCCCAGCTCCAGGCATTTCACACTTGCAAGAAGAAAAAGCCCAAAAGGATTCTGGAAGAAATATTTTGATCCGTGGCACATGGAGATGTAAGCCTGGAAGGATGGAAAACAACACTGAGCATCCCCGCGTTCCTCACAGGCTTGTCAGATCTGGTCACTTAGTTCAACGTTCCTGTCCGGTCCATCTCCTGAGCACAAAACCACTGCAGCTGCGCCGGGCACTGCTGTGCTGGAGCTGTACAATAATCAGCAGTAAGAACCCTATACAGCACAAAGGAATTCGTATTAGAGCTGGATGGAGAACAACTATTGCATTTAGCAGAGAAAATGTTTCTACTTCTCTGTGAAATGGAGCGGGCACTGCCATCCCGAGGAGCACCATATGGGACAGCAGAGCTGGGAGCCAGAACTCGCACGCTTCCAGGCTTTTAGCAAGTCGAGTTGCTGGGCAGGCACTCCAACTCCAAAGCAGATCTAGGTAGGATAAAACTGCCAAGCAGACTGCATTCCATAGCTGCCTTGATTCCTCCAGAACCAAAATCACACTGTTTCTGCAAACAAATGTGACAAACTGGCAAATTCTGAGGGAAAACAGAACAGCATCACTCTGTAGAAAAGTTACTGCTAAGCTCTATTCACAGTCTCGAGTCCAACTCCCATAATGAGCTGAACATACCAGCACCACTTAAACTCCAAAGTCAAATTAGCAATCAAAAACACTGCAAAAATAGCAGGCCAGATTTTATTCAGTGGAAGGTATAATTCTACGGATGTCAGAAAATGCTATATCTATTCGTGCCAGCTGAGATCTAACTCCCTCTATTCTGCATTTTTTATGTGTTTTATTTTGCCTTCCTACCCCAGCTTTACCAGTACTGTCTTTGCTCTTCCAGCGCTACCAGCTCTTTTCTTCAGAAAGGAGGAAGCAGATGTTTGCTCTTACATATTCAGACGTGAAGCCTGGGATAGCCCTGTCTTGTGTGGCTGGACCATTCCTCTTGTAACCTGCTCCAAAGTATTTCCTGTTATGCTCAATTAATGGGTTTGCTCTTCCTCCTTTGTGCTGCATGGCTACTCACCCAGAACACCGGTAAGGTTTAATTTGTTGGAGTGGATGCTTCCAGACCTGCAGGTCAAGGACTTGTGTCAAGGTACTCAACTTTTTAACCCATATGCAGTTTTGCTCATACAAACACCTCAGCTGGGTGAATGAAGGATGAGCATCTGAGCAGAAAAGAGTTCCCCAAATATCTGCCTAGCCTTGAGGATCATAATTACTCCAAAGATAAAACGCAAGCCTGGACTACGGATGTATGGCTGCTTTTCTGATAATCCTGCTCCGAACTACCTCAGCACTCCTTCCCGCTTTGCCTTTCCAAGAAAAATCACAGTCACAGAATTGTTGAGGCTGGAAAAGACCTCCGAGATCACCAAGTCCAGCCTATGGCCCAACATATAGTCCTTCTGCAGCAATGCCCCGAGAAACACACCCTTTCCCCACCGTGCGCTCACTGACACTAGATGAGGATTAGTCCACCCGCTTCAACCACAGCCCTTCATGTTTCACGGGAGGGAAGAGAGAAAGGACTTGCTATCACAGCCCAGCCCCTGACCTTCGCAAAGCTGGGTCAGGCTGAAGAGCCGGCTCCGTCACCTCGAGCACACCAACCGCTGCGGAGCGGGGACACAAACACCATCTGACAAACCCAGCTGTGCTCCGCTGCCCAAAGCGAGGAGCTTCAGCCTCAGCCTCTTCTGTAACTGTCTCCTTCCTCGCAGTGACCAGCGCGACCAGCTGTGTCGACATTTGTTCATCTACGCAAACAACAAGCAGCCGAGCGGTGGGGAAGCGGCCGTTGGAGAGCAGAAGAAAGAAAGGCTTGGCTAAAAAGGCCGCTGGCTGGCAGGGCTTTATCTTGTGCCTGGAAACCTGCAGTCCTGGACATGCCTGAGCACACAAAGGCAGCCGCGGCTGCGAGCAGCACAGTTGGGTGGGAAGACTTTAACACACGCAAATAAAGAGTTTTATTTTCCTTTTTTTTTTTCTTTCCTGGGCAGCTTTGAGAGAAGGCTTGTGGCAACATCTCAATGTGATAATTGTGACGAAAGAGGCAAAAGGAGCTTAGTATAGAAACAGGATAAATTTGAATACCTCAATATGGACACCAGGGAGCTGCTTCCAGGGAGCTTCTGTCCCACTCATTCTCTCGTTTTGTCACTGTCATGTCTGCATTACATGACAAAGTGACAGCATTAAAAAAAATGGCTGGCAAAGGAGAGCCCTCACATGCAGTAATTTCCTGATGAAGTTTCCCATGTCTCTGGATCACTCATTAATCAGAGCCAAAGGATGGAGAGATGTAACGTCAAAGGCCAGAAACGGCAGCAGGTTCTCTCCAGAGCTGCAGCCATGGGTACCTGCCTTCGGACACGAGCAGCTCTGACCCAGGTGACACACAGCAGCGCTGTCACCTCCTGCACTCTGCCTGCAGGAAAATTTATTTAATAAATCCTCACCTTGCAAGAACACAACTACATGATGGCTGGTTTAGAGCTGGTTCACAGCATCCAGCTCACGGCGCAAGAGGGTTCATGTCAGCGTGACACAAGGGTCACTCTACTGTCTCGGAGCGAGGAGGACAGGGGCTGGCATGAAAAATGCAGAACTACTTGCCTGGGAACAATATGTTTACCTTTCCTTCTCCAAGAAGTATGTCTAATGCAATCTGCATAGGGCATTCAAAATTACACAAGCAATAAAGAGGTAATTACATTCATACTAATGTCTTCGACTGGTCTGGCAATACATGTTGGCATAAGACCAGAAAGTTATAGCAGCAAGGTGATTAGCGACAGGTAACAGCTAAAAATATAGAGTGAGATTAATTAATAATTGATGGTGTAGGTAGAACCCTGCAGAAAGTATAATTAATGCTGAACAAACTTGATATAACTCTGTCTTGTTAAAGGCTAATAAAATGTTTCGGTGCTCTCCAGGATCTGTGTTTTAAAAAACCATCGACTAATGTCAATCTGCACAGCTCTGCTGACTTCAGCAGAGAGATGCCTGTTTGTCACCCGAGGAAGTCCTGCTGTGACGCTTCCTGACCACATTCCACACGTAAGCCGGCACGTGTCTGCGTTTGCACGGATTTGCACACACACTCATGCTGTACATGCACGGAGCCCTTTGTTCGCAGAGTACAATCTCATCCAGGTGGTGTTTTGCAAACCTTATGAACTGTAACACACTACAGAAATAAATATATTGCAGTCATGAAATTTACTTCTTGACAACCGGAATTGCTGGCAAGTGATTCAAGATGGCCAGAACAGCCATCCTAACGAGTTAGAGAATCTGAGCCCTGAATCCCCAGATGAGTAAGTAGCAACTCACTGACTAATTGCTGGATACTGCATAGTCAGAACCCACGTTCACAGCCACCTGTAGCGCGATTTCCAAAGCTCACAAGAACTGACAGGCAGAAAAATACTCCATTTGCTGGTGAACGTTTTAAGTGGCAGGCATCTTTTCATCCCCATGACACTTGCAGGGCTGGTAATGCCAGCTAATACCCTCAGCTGCAAAAAAAATAATACCTGAACAGCAGTAAAAATCTAAGTCCCAAGAATCAGCATCATCCCACATAGACCAAAGAGGCTGAGCAGTTCTCCCAGGACCACAGAAGACAAAGAACCATTTAGGACTAACGTTCAATACGAAGCACTTACTTAAATACTAGACTGGCTGTTCAAAATCTAGACGTTCAAACACATCCAAGAGGATGTTTTCATGTCCTACATAGGTGCAATGCATCAGAATGGTCTTCAGAGACGGTGACGCTTACAGAAGAATCACAAGCAGAGACAACCACGTCACCACCCTCAACATCACCGCCACGAGGAGCCCTCCCCTCTTGGGATGAATCCTGAGACGATCGCCCGCCCACTGACTTTGCTCTGCCCTTGCAGGGGACCAACACACACCTCGCAAAGGCAGCGTGAGGATTTATGAGGTCGTATTTGCAAAGTGCTTTGAACATGAAAAACTTGAGCTCCCCCTGCCTCTGTTTACACACCTGGTAAGGAAGTATCATAATACCTACCCTGGAGGGTTGACAGTAAGCTTATTTATTGTTTGCAAAGCACTCAGAGATCCTAGATGAAAAATGTTGCGGATGCACCGAGTGGTGTTGCTGTTGGACAGGCACGTGCTACAGACTTCTTGGCCAGCTCCCAGCTGCTAGGAACCAGGTGGGAGAACCTGTGGGCCAGCTCTCCATCCAAGGCTGGCTCCCTTTGATTCTCTCTTTCATCAGGGAGTCAGAGGAGGAACAACTGAAGAACCTCGATGTGTTTTAACCAGGGAGGGGGAGGATTCCAGCCAGCCGGGGCCATGGGTGACTCACGCTGCTGTGGCACCGGGGCTGATTCAACTGGCACCCACACGTGTCTTTCGGAGGACCTCCAGCAAAACACTGGCCTTCCATGGAACAGCAAAGAAAGCTTTTTTCAAACAACATCCACGCTTATATCCTGGGAGCAGTGCAGCCTATGAACCACGGGGCTTTACTTTAATCACCATAAACTAATGGATGCTTGAAGGTGTTTGCTTTCATCATGGGACACTGCCATGTGCCTTCAGGCTCCCAAGGCACTCAGCGATAAAGGTAACCGCAGGAGGGCAACGGCTGCCTCTTGTTCTTTCTCAGAAGTGAAATGCATCTTCTTTCTGGAGACATCTCGCCCCACCAAACTCTCCTCTGCTCAGCATAATGAGGGCATCACTCTTTGCAGGTAGTTTTTGAAGTAGCTAATTATGCTGTGCTGTGGGAAGCTGCTGCACATTCCTCATGTTCTGGGTGATCCAAGAGAGTTTAACTAGGAATAATGGGACAAAACTGTGCACAGAATATATTAAGCTGAGCATCAGGCAAAACCTCCTAGCAGGGACGCATATGCATTAGGTGGTACCTGATGAGAAACGAGAAAGGGATCATTTTAAACTGGACAGGACACAGCAGCAAGTGAACAATCCCCCGTGGGTGTCATAGCTGTTATTAATCTCTTACGGAACTAATATTGGGACGTATCTTTCACAGAAGAGAGAGAACTGGAAGACATAAGGAGACCTTATTTATGCAGCTAAAAATGTGTGTGCAGCGTACCTGGCTGCTAGGAGTAAGAGGCAAACTAATCATGAAATGGCAGCCTGTAATGGAAGAGGTTTAGCCAGGCTTGAACAGAAGGCAATAAACACACCGCGTGTAAACTGAGCTTGGGCAGAGGGCCAAGAAATAGCCTTTACCTCATCGTGCTCCAGAAGTCCCAGAGGTAAATAAGGAAGAGGCACATGGCAGAACTTAGCTGAACTCTCCAGCTCCTCCTCCAGAGGGAGGAACCTCACTGTGAGGTCAAAGGAGGACTCCTTTTCACAATGTGGAAAGGTCTAAAGGCTTGCAGGAAAAGGCACTAGGAGCAATTCAGTTACATTCTTCAGGTCATATCACTTCTTTTTATTCCTGGCTAAACACTGAAAAAGTGTCAGGAATGCATCAGTGTTTTTACTGCTAATCAACAGGAAGCATAAAATATATTCTAGCAAATATGCTCTTTTACTTCCCTCCACTAATACTCTTGACAGTTTCTTTTACAACCTCTTAACACTTAATACAGCAAACCCGTGTCTCACACCACTGACTTGTACTTGTTTCTTGCAGGTCATTCTGATCTGTACTTGAATGCAAATGTTTTTCAAGTCAGCCCTTCAAGTCTCAAAATAACGCAGTTCTCCAAGGGAGCCTACCAGATGCACTCAAACGGATTTTTAGGCTGAGATTCCAGCAGGGCTGGGTCTAATCAGCAAATCAGGACTTTACTTCCTAAGGCTTTTTATTTGTCTGTTTGTTTAACATGAAAGACAGAGCAGCCTATTTGAATAACGCAGGATTAGGGAGGATAAACCTGACCAGCACATTTTAACAATCTCAGAGCCATAAAGCAACATCAAGAATCTTAGTGAGCTCCAGGCAAGTTCGGCACCATCAGAGCCTGGAGACCCTGGCTCAGAGGCTGAGGATGCAGCAGGTAGAGAGACAGAGATGAGCTGCCTTCCTGCAGCCCTGGGAGGCCCAAGAAGGAACGGGGGAACCTTGGGTTCAGGGTCACACAGCTAAACAAAAACCTGGAAATACAGCCCTGTATTGAATTCCAGTACCTTGCAACATATGACCACCTCTGCCTGCTTGATCTGGGCTTCCCCTATCGCTCCCCACCCAAGGGAGGAAGCAGGGTATGAGTCTGAGTGAGCAGAATAGGCTGTTTTCATGTTGTATGCATTTCAGGCTTTGCCTGAGGCACTCAAAGACAGTCTGCAAAGCTGTTTGGAATCCCTCGGTGTTTGTAGGCAGCTGTCGGTCCCAGCAAGTGGCGGCGATAATGAAGAGTCTAAGTGGAAGAGTGAATTTAAAAAAAATCTGTCAGGAAGGTTCCCAACAACATAGCTAGCTCCATGCAGCTGCAGGCAGCACTGGGTTTTGAATCCTCATGCTCCAGTTGTGGTCCCAGCAAAGACAAGAGCTACATCCAGTTCCTTGCTTCTAGCAGTCCCCAGCTTTGCAGGAAGGTAGAAGTGTCAATTTTTGGCAAAGGAAGGAGTACGAGCACATGCAGGTGCCTGCCCTCAGCCTCCTGCCCCAGCTGGACTCAGCAGGGAGAAGTCTCCTCTTAGGCTAAGAACTGCTACAGGAGCGACACGACTTATCTCTGTCAAGAAAGAGCCATGTTTTAAAAGAGGGGGGAAAAAAAATTCATCGGACACAGTTACATTGTTCTTTTCCCTATTAAATCTGACCACTCTGCTGTCTGGGTGGTATTTCTTCTTGCAACGCCCTCAAAGGAAGGAGAGGACGACAGGAAACTGATACTCAGCCAGCCTGGTGTCACTCAGGGTGATATTCAGGCAGCCTAAATCCCACCCACACGCTCATGCCATGTTTTCCATCAGCTCGCTCCAGTTTTCCCAAGCACCTTCCCCAAAGGAATGAGAACCCGGAGCTCCGGCCCCGGGGCAGAGGTGGGGGCTGCCCAGGGCACAGAGCACGCCGACCACCGGACTGTCCTTCCCCACGAGCATCTCAGTGCATTTTCAAGATTCCACTTTGGCTAAACCTCATTGGACAGGATCATAAATTCTGTCTAAATAAGAATTAATGATACTAATAATGAAGAGAACCCACAAATCTTCAGTGAAACCAATGAGTATTTTGGGAGACAAATGACTCTATTACCGAGGCTATCGGAGAAGCCCTGAACCATAGCCACAGCGAGTACAAAGCGATGGTGCTCCCTGAAGCTAAGGGAACAGTGCCAGTTTGCTTCCCCATGTGACCCAGCCCTTCTGGAGTTTTTCAGAAATGCCTTCAGTGGCTGTACATGGTCTTTGCTTGTCCCTGAGTCATTATAAATGACAATAAGTAATCACCACTCTATCACAGACAAGGCAACCAAGGTTATATGATTTGCTTCACGTTGTACAATCAACAGGAGTATAAAAAAAACCACCTGGACACAAATCTACCTTGCAAGGCAGCGTTAGGGCCAGTTGCCCTAACCTACACCCCTCAGTGTTCACTGTGCAGGGATCAGCACCATCAGCCAGCAAGAATTTTTATTCCAGCAACACAATATCTGGCCGCAAATGCATCTCCATCACAGCAGGCAGCTAAAGGAAAGCAGAGGAAAGGAGAGAGCAGAAATTTCCATCCCTTTCTCATTGCCCTTTCTCTAACCAAACTACCAGAGTGATAGATGAGCCACAAAAACAATTTCTACCATTACGAGTAAAATCTTCCCGATCGGCAGTATCCCAGGTGTGATACACCTACTTGCTTGATATTGTCCATGGAAGTGAGGCTCGGGATCCAACCTCCCAGCTCTGTTCCTTTGTGAACAGAATTATGCAAACCAGCCTTTTCAAGATACAGATATCTGCCACTTCTGGCTACTCTGTAAAGCGAATCCCTCGATTGTACAATAATTGACCAGCAGGCTGAGAGACAGGTGATTGGCAGAGTAATTGAAGCAATGTCCCTTCGGTGATGAAGGGATCATGTAGCATCCATATTACCCTGAAGGTCTCTGCTATCTAGCCTTCTCTCTCTCTCGCTGTCTGGGTACAGCTCTTCAGTGCCCAAACAAACCAAAGACAAAGACAAGTGAAGAACAAAACGCTAAAGCCTCATCACCCCGCAGGCCTGCAAGTAGCTCTCCCAGCATGGCAGGCCCAGGCGGGATATAAATGTAGATGTGTTCATTAGATCTCTCTTAAAAATAATCTATTAAAGATACGTTCATACATCTGAGTCAACAGAGATAAACCACACACGTGTTTGTGGATATACACGCACAGAGAGCACAGGTGGTGGTGCAGAGCTCAGCATCACCATGAAACAGAGTCGTGATGCATGAGCAACAGTTTTGAATCCAGTGCAGGGTCTGACCCTTTCTAGGAGAAGAGACAGTCCTTGTTTCCAACAGTGAGGTCCCTCATCTGAGAACCCCCCAAAGGGCATGTCCCTTCCCTGGCAGAGGGTCTGAGGCTGTCCTCCCTCTGCCCCTGCTAGCGGGGGTGCTGCAGAACAGACGGTTTCCGTTTCACTCTTAAAAATATAAATGGAAATAGCCCCTGAGCTCATCCGTTTTCAGACTAGCTAATTTGTCCCCAGGGACTGGCTGGAGGGGATGGGGGGAGGGAACCAGCACTCTCTCTTCTGTTATAAAAATAACAAAAAGTGATGAATGACCTTCACAGCACGGGATGGGAAGAAGCAGGTTTTTTCAGCCTGAGATAAATTACTCCTGTCACAGCAGGTAGCACAGTGATTTACCCACAATATACCCAGGCCAGCGCCTTGGCGACCTGGCTTTACCAGCCCTCGCTTATCCAATCTCCCGAGATTTTGTCTTGTTTAAAATCTAAACGAGACCAATTGGGGAACAATTGGCGAGGCTGCATCTGCTCGGGGCAGCCGGCCGGGGATCGGAGGAGATGCACCGACATCACCCGGGGCTTTCTGCTCGGAACGAAGGCAAAGAGCTCCTGAAGGAACCTCTTTGCTCGGCGCAAAGACACCAGACTCCATCGCTCCACCAGCCCCACACGCCTCCCTGCGTTCCTAAGCGCCATCTATTGGCATTTCTTCCCGTTAACTTTCCGCTAACCCAGCCACAGGCAGGCAGCGTCCTCCTCACAGGCGCTAACTAGGAAATTGGGACTCGGATGGAAAAGCTAACAGTACACAGGAGACACACAAGCCCAGTGCTCAGCGCCAGGGTTGAAAAGGGCTGGCTGGTTTTATTTCCAATATTTTTTTTTCTTCTGCTTGTACACAGAACACCCAATGAGTGCCAGGCATCTAACCCCACCGACAAGCTAATAGATTCATTTATTCAGGACAGGGAATTGATAGATTTAGTTTGATTTTCCTTCCATAAGCCTTCCTCCCCGAGCTACATTTCTCTTTTCATTAATGTGCGGATGAAGGCATAAACTTTTAACTCAGAGGATCAGACCTGTCAAACAGAATCTCCTCTGCTCCCCAGGAGGGGAAGGGAGCTGGGGTGGAGGAGGGCTCAGCAGGTGTTTTTAAGAAAATTGCTGCAGCCAACCATAAGCATCCTGATTATCATCTCCTTAGTTCTCCAGCCACTTCTTCCATGGGAGGTTTAGTTATGCCTTTAACTTGTTTGTTTGCAGTTTCTAACACAGAGCATGCTGCAAAACCCTGCTTAGGAACAGAAATGCACCCTGGGGGAGTGAGAGGACAGACAAAAATAGAGTAGGGGGAAAGGTACGAAACACATAGAGATTCAGACAAATACGTATGGGAGACGAGAAAGCCTAGCCTTATGGGAAGAGAAATTGCAAGAAAAATTAACTAAAGAATGAAAAGCATCTCTTGTGATGCAGTTAATGGCATCCCAAAAGAGATTCATTTGGACTCCCGAGTCTGCCTTCAGTCACACCTTTGTGGTTTTGCTTGCTGAACTTGGGTGAGCTTTCCTGTGGGGCTCATATATCCACACAACAAAAAGCACAGTCTATATTCTTTCATTTTACATAAAAGCACAGGCAGTCTTCCCGTACTTCTGCATGCGCACAGCCTCTGCTCATACATATATTCATACAGCTTTTCTTCCATTCCACACAAAGTTGTTTTCCTTGCATGCACATGTACAGTTGTGTGTTCTGGCCACTTATACACATAGGTTAAGTCTCTAGAACTTCCTTACGCACAAATACACTTTCCAGATGAGGCACGCATCTAAGGGAGACCTATTCACACACACAGTCGCTCTCGCTCCCCCTCTATCCATCTTCCAGCGTGACTCATCATGGAGGTGAAAGATCCCTGTAGAAAACACACTCGACTCGCCTTTACAAAACCAGCTCTTTTGCCTTTGTTCCACTCCTTTGCCCCAGTTTACCAAGCTTAAGGCCAGATGATGAACATGGTGCAAGCAGAGGCCAGCCAGGCTCTGATCAATAGTATATGACAATAAAGTAACCAGCCCTTATTCACTCTTCACTTGAACTGTGGGCTTTCCCATCGCTGGGCTATAAAGGGACAGGATTCCAAACACTCTCCTGAAGGCTGGAGAGCAGCTGACACTGCCGTCTTGCAAATGAGAGCGGCACCAGGTTCATCCATACAAATAAGAAAAAATCCTAGAGAGTGTGGAGTTCGATTCGGAGTCACAGCCAGAAATCTAGGCAACTAACGCAAGGCTGAACCAAATTATTAAGAAGAAAATCATTTTGGAGCTGGAGAGTATTCCTGCAGAGGAGCTGTGAGACCCAAGGGGAGAGGACAACAGGACCCCACAGACACATCAAGGAGCTAGTGGAAGGATAAGCATGTGCTTTTAAAATCAATTTTCTAGTCAAGACAAATCCTTCTCACCAGAGTGAAAAGCGATGTCCCAAGCATGACAGTGAAGGTGTTAATTCCTGCATAAATAGGGTGTGAAATGCTGCAACATCACATGGGTTTTTCTACTCACTTTGCTAATTATGTTCTCGGTCGGTTTACCCTTTATGGCATATTTTACATTGGTGCAAACTGCATCAGTAGGACAGAGCTGTGCTTCAGAAAGCAATGCAGAATATTTACAGTTGAGTGGAAAATTTGCCAGAGGCTGTATTGTCAGAAGTGGGGGAAAAAGTAACATACGATATACCACCATCACTATAATTCCTTATTTTTCATAGTCATAAGTGATAAATCCTGCTCGGGGCTTACAGAGATGGACAAACAGCAGAAAACAAAGACCAAGTTTATTGTGTCGACCAGTCATTCAGTAACACTCAATGGATGGAGCACACTGACATTTCAACTGACAAAACCTGCCAGTATTTCCCCTGTGCTAATTTCTCTTTGTGTGAATTTGACTTTTTAGCTGGCCCTACTTTATGAGCGCACCACTGCTGCTGCTTCACCTCCGAGTTAGCTTGTGTGCAAGGGTGAGCAAAACACAGTCACTACAGATTGTGCAGGAGCCCCTAAGTCTGCTTACCAAACACGGGTGGCCCCAGCAGCCCCTGTGCCCACTTATTTTCCCTGTGCCAGCTTTGCAAGCCTCACCAAGCTGGGTTGGTTTAATGCCAGTTTTAGCAGTACCTGGAAAGGGCAATTTTGAAAGTAGCTCCAGCTGCAATGCGCTAGTGTTACTTGCAAGAAGTGTTACATGCAGGAGCAGTAGGCATGAATTAATTCCTTAATTTGCCACCCTAACTTTGCCTTCTGAGGAAGACCATGGCTACAGCAATCACAGGAACCGAGAGAGATGCGATAACCCCATCTCTGCCTTTCAGGGCCCATTTACTCTCTCCTTCTCAGCCACCACAATGATCCTTGTCCAGAACTTTCAGAGCAGAGTGGTGCTTCTGACCTTCCCAGGGTCTGCCAGGGTTAATAAGCCAAGAGGTTTGTGTGCAAGCAGTAAATAGCACCATACTCTGCCTATCGCAGACCAGAGACCTTCCTCCATACTAACGCCTGCTTGAGCATGAGCAGTCTCTTAGAAAAATTACCTGAACTTGATAGAAAAGGTCTGCATTCACCCAGAGTCCATTACAGTCCTTGGTCACTTGTTCCAGTAGTTAATTATCCTCAGCAGCAAAAATGTGCACCTTCTTGGCCTGAATTTCTCTCAGCTGAGCTGCTTACCCCAGGACTTATTCTTCTTTCATCCCAGGAAGGTAGAAAGAAAATTAGCTTTATTGACTTACAGCAAGTTACTCTTCATTTATTTCAGGTATACATGAAGAGAATCAGCCCCACTGGAGTTACTGCTGATTTACAATAGGTAAGTAGGTACACAATTACTTCTAGTGATTTACAACAGTTACCTGTTATTTATTCTAGGTATTTAAGGGTATATCCACATGGGGCCCCTAAGGAAAATTAAACCAAATTAATTTTCAAGTAGATTAGTCAAACTGTGTTAGACCATGACACAAACCCTCCTCTTCAGAATTAAGGAGGCCTTAATTCATTTTAGTTCATCTTAACTCCTCACTCAGTGAGAAGAAACAGCCCAAGCCGTGGTACTGGGGAATTACAATGGCCGAGAAGGAGGAAAAGTAGCCCCATGTCTTCCTCTCTCCTTCCTTTTCACTCTGATACAACACTTTTCCTCTGTCCCAAGCCCTCTCCTTTGCCACCTCAGCTCACACGTGTTCCTTCTTGTGCAAGAGAGCCGTATCTCTGCTCCTTCACTTCCTCTGCTTTTCTTCTACATCCCATCTTTCCTCTGTGACCTTTTCCCTCTCACTGGTGCTCTCCCAAGCATGCCCAAGAAGACAGCCAGCAGCGTGAAAAGTTGGAGGAGGTACTTACAAACAGTTTTCAAGCAAAAATACCTCAGCCGGTTCCCAGCCGCAGGATCACCCTGCCTGGCTAAAAGCTGACGGGAGAGACACCCACAAACACATCCCCAGCAAACCCACGGCTACTGCCCCGCAGGGCAGGGTGCTTTTCCAGAGGAAAAAGAGCAAAGCATTCAGCTGCCATTTAAAGCATTTCCCAACTCCTCTATTAATCACCAGGCTGGAACCTGAATCTTGGAAGGAGCTGGTCACTTACAGATGACAACGAGCTTTCTCATGGCCTTTTCTTCCCTTTCTTCCACGAACAGCCACCCCATGGATTCAGATGCCAATTACGTTTGCCAGCACACAAGCCATGTCCGGCTGGGCTGCGCTGGGGCTACTGGTGACAACCCTCGTGTGCGCTACAAGGAAAGACAGAGCTCCTCATCAGAGCTGCTCACTTGCAGCTTTATGGCAGCCTCATTAATGGCTCGTGGGTTTCAGACTCACTGTAATTGTTCAATCATTTCAAAGCTATGAATTCCAAATGATCAGATATTTTAATTAATCATAGAATCATAGAATGGCACAGGCTGGAAGGGACCTTAGAGATCATCTACTCCAACCCCCCTGTCATGGACAGGGATGCCACCTCTTGACTAGACCAGGTAACACATGGGGACTGAGTGGGAATCGAACCCCTGATCTCGGTGTTGTCATTGTTGTCAGCACTGCGCTCAAACCACCTTTTGATTTCAGGGCAAGAATCCATTCGGGTCTGGTGAGGGAAGTGATGTGCCAAAGCAAGGGCAGAGTACCTGTGCAAAAGGGCAGCATCCAGGGATGCTTAACACAGCAGTGCTTTGTTTCGGGCTTGTTTGGTACAGAGTCACACTGCTCACCTGGGACAGTACCAAAAAAAATGTTTAAAGACTGCAAGAGGGTTGAGTTTTGAGGGGTTTTTTTGCCTTTTACCATAACCTGCAAATATACATTGCTCACATGAAGTAAAGCAAAGCTCTCAGACGTGTGTGATTCTAGGAACACAGCAGGGTGATCACTGCTATAGATGAAAAGCAAATAAGGTATCTTCCAAATCTAAAGCTATGCCAACTTTGATGATGTACATTAATTTTCTGCTACCAGTTCCTGGTGTAACATTATTTTGTGAGAAACTCAGCCTTCAAAAGAGCAGAACAAAAATTCAGCTTCCCATCCTTGGGCCTTTGAAGAATGTCTTATAAATGTGACTCTGGTGTAAATTTTCAAAATTCAGTAGTTAAGAGGAGAGGTCACTGTGGAGGCAGGATGACCTGCATTTTAAGGGTGCTGTCTGGCTGGGACAAAGCTGAAATCTAGGGACTAGTCCAGTCACACTGCATAGAAGACCCAAATTTAAAATTAACTCAGGCACTTGAGTTCAAGGAACCTCTCTATTTCATTGCAAGTCTAGAGCACAGTCCAAGAAATTTTGATACGAAAGATGGCCATGCAGTAGAGGTGTATGTGCCTGTTACCGCCTCTCTCTGCAGAACAATGACACAAAGCACCCAGCTCTTCGAGATGCTTCCAGCAGAATAACAACACAAAACTCCCTTCACTTCAAACACAAGAGGTCTGGCTGAAGACAAAACCTGATGTTTCTGCGGTGCTCACCTTGAGACAACCAAAGGCCAAGCGGATGAGAACGTCAACGTTGCAAAGACCATGAAAAAAACAGGGGGAAAATTTAACAATGCACAGGTCTTGCTCTGCAGTGCTCTAAAGGGGTGAATTTCACCTTCAGCGAATTACAGCACAGCTGAACTGTGCTTTTTTTTTTCTTTTTTAATATACAACCTAATTGCAATCTAAATGCAGTAGAGCCCAGCAGAAACAGAGCAGCCCGGCAGTATCTCTTTGCATTAGCCCCTGGGTTATGAGCATGGGAGACATTTATGGCCCCATACATTCCTGGGATAATCACTTAACTGACTCAGCCCATGCACCATACTTCCCAGATAATGGGCTAAAGCGTCACTTAGTACCCCAGCTGTACCTTGTGAGCAGCTTTGAAACTGCAGAGGCAAGTGGTACACGGAGTCCCAGGTGCTGCAGCCTGCTCAGCACCGGCCATCCTGAGGAGAAGAAGGACGAGAAAAAACTCCTGAAAGAGAAAGCATGTAAGGCTTGTTTGGTTGGGTTTTTTTCTCCCCAAGATACGAATGAGGTTGGCAAGGCCCCATTCTTGCTCAATTTTAGTGGTACTTAGGCTGCTCAGGAAATCCAAGAGAAGCCCCATGAAATCCCAAGCGCGTGATGCAGGAGCTCATGGAAGGTGGGACAGGTCCAGTTTGCACCCGCACCACGTCTGCCCGAGCAGAACTGGTGTTTTTTGGGGTCAGTCCCAAGGCTTTGGCAAAGCCCTAACAGAGGAAAAGCAGCAGATCCCGTTTTCTCCCAAGTTTGCTGCAGTAACGAGCTCTCCATGAGAGGCACTGTTTGCTGCTGCTTCACCCGCCAGCTCTCGGTCCTGGCTCTACCCCCCAGGACTATCTCCCAGGCCCATTACTGTCCTGGCAAATCTGATGGCTCCTCAATGAGGAAAGATCTGTTCTGCCACCAGAATTGTTTATTTTCTCCAGAAGCTGTGTGATAAATCAACCTGACACATCCCAGCCGCCATGAAGCCTCCTCAGCTGTACGAAGCGTTGTGCAGGGTTTTGTCTGCACTGCTTGGTACATTCTCAACATTTAACTTCTATTTGCAACAGTGACTTGAGCAAGCGGAGATTGATGAGGGTGACAATGCTAACATCTCCGCCTTCCCCCCATTCACTTAAAGCTGGAAAATCCATCCTGTCTGTGCTCTTACAGCCCTTTGCAGCACTTCCAGGATCACACCAGAAGCACACCCAACGGGAGATGCGTGTTTTAACTCTGAAATTCTAATTAAAATAACCAGAGCACGGCCTCCCTGCTGCCCCCAGGGAACTTTCCCAGCTGACACAGGTCAGTGCAGGGCAGCAGGAGAGAAAATCAGACCCTAAAGCACAGCTTCTTCATGCCTACTTCGGGTAAGAGCTACAAGGTGACCACTCGTGTCCTGTGTGAAGACAGCAGAGAATTTCTAAAGAGGATCGTGCCAGAACATAAAGACACATTTTGCACCAGGAGTTACACCTAGAAATGCTTAGATGCTCTCTTTCTCATAGGATTTTATTCTTTTAGAACACAGAAGAGCACGATAAGTTAAACGAGCAATGTGAATTTGGGCCACCCTAAGGATGTCCCAAGAACTCAAAGAGCCTAATTCCACATTTCGGGGCCCCAGATGCCATCCTGATGCAATTACTCTTAATAACCAAAAAGCTGTCCTACCGTCATCCCTTGCTCAGAGACACCAGGCTCTCAGCAGATTTATTCTAACAGACACTTGCTCAAATTTTAAAACCTGGGATAGGCACAAGATGGAGGTGTGTCCTGGTATAGGTGTTAGTACCTCTACAGTTCCACCTGTGATTTTAAAAGAAGTATGTATTTTCCTTCGTAAATCAGCAGCTCCGAGTTCGTACAATCCCTTAATCCCCGGGTGGAAGATCCCCATTATCTGTCCAGTACAAGGCATATTATTAACGGATTACGTTTGCAGCAGGTAAAGGTCATTTCTAATGCTTTTAATGATTTTAAAATGGATTTTCCTTTCAGATTTACTATTTTCAAGAAGCTTGGCTGTGAAAACCCTACCCAGTAAGTAATACGCATTAAAAGGTAGAGACTCAGCTCGTTCAGTTCTCCAACACAGAGCTCAGAAGGGATGAATTGTAATATATCATCACCCAGTGGAGACTTAGAAGCCAGTCTGGGTAGGAAGCACAGGCTAAATATTCAAAAAACCTCCAAAATTACAAATTCTCCTTTTTTCCTGGGCAGGAAGTCCAAGCCAAATATTCAAAGCACCTCAAAAATTACAAATTTGCCTTTCAAGAGACAGTTTATACACATTTGCTGCCCCTCCCGCTCAGAGGATGAAGCGGCAGGTTGCAGCAGTCCCTGCCTGTTCTGCAAGGTCTTGTCTGTCCTAGAGAACCAACTTGTCTGATCTGAGCAAAGGCAAAACTCCCTGGGCAGAAGCCAGAATAATCCATTGGAAGGAGGGAGGACAGGCCAGAGGAGCTGACATCAGCACCTGGCCCGGGCCACTCAGCAGTTATTGGGCACACGGTGATTTTATGAACCTGGCATTTTATCTCAGCGATAAACCCCGCGCTCAGGCATTTCAGCTGCAACCCTTTGTTTCCAGAAGCACAGCATCTCGGGATATGTTACAGGGTTGGTACGAGAGCAGTTGGAGGATTTGCACTCCAAAACACACGCAAGCTGTCCAGGGCTCCTCCGCAGACGATGCTCGGAGTTGTCTGTGTTGCCTAGCATCCTTCTTTGCAAACCACCTATTGCAGGGACGTGCGTGTGCAAACACACGTGCACATCCCCCACACAAACATTTGCCCACAGAGGGGAGGTTCTAAGAGCTTGTCAAGATCTGCGGATTTTTGCAGCCACGTAGGTGTAGCAGCCAGCACATGACAGCTGTCACCGCCATCCACAGCGAGAACGGGAGACAGACCTTCGCAGCCAGAGGCAGGAGTCGGTACCGATCGCGCACAGCCACGTGCATAAAATCAGATTCAGAGGAGATCAGGCCAGAAAGCTGCCGAGGGAAGCTACGCTGGTGCTAAAACATGCACTGGCATGGGATTTTCTAGAGCTTCTACACTGGAGGTTTGCATTAGCACAGAGGGGTAGAGGAGGAGAAATTAAGGGTCTGGGCCAGACATTCCAAGAGCAGAGAGCTGTTACGCAGGCTGTCCTGCGCGTCCATCACACCTGGCGTGTGCTGATGTGCCTTAAACTTGTGACCCACACTGATCTTAATTCCCAGGGACCCAGCCAAGCATGGTACCAGAGACACAGGTTTTGCAGAACTGAAGACAGCTTAGTTCAGGCTGCATTTGGCCCAAGCTCACGCCACAACATCCTTAGACCGCCAGAGCAACACGTCACTGCGAGGTTCTAAGATTTTCATTAGCATCCAGAAAAGAAGCTTCCTGATTTAGTGGTCCTTAAAGGAAAGAAAAAGTAACCTTGGAGTGGCAGGGAATGAATTAGAATACCAGGATCTACAGCCCGAGTGCAGGATCATTAGTCATTGTTTTTCCTCTGATTTTCCCCAAGCTATTTCGTTTGTATATACCAAAACATGACTGATTACACTCTGAAAAAGCAAAGATTCTGCTCAACTTCCCCAACATAAATTACAATTAATAGCCAGAGTTTTACTTTAAGTTATTTCTAAAGATTTTTTTTTTCCCCCGAGTATTATTTGAATAGCTCACAATAAAGAAGTGTCTGACCCTGC
>NW_009708582.1:17317-29879 GCF_000703405.1 Apaloderma vittatum | reverse complement strand
GCCCTTGGCTCCTCTGGACAGCAGGCAGGAATCCAAAAGTATTCAGCACCTCCCGGAGCAAAACCGGCAAAACATCAGCTGACTCAGTCAGGCGGCATGATAACTTTTAATTCAAAATATTGCAAAATAGCTTTGATAAGTGCTTTAGCATAGGGGAATTTCAAAACATCTTGGAGAAGTCTCATCATACTATTTGCTTATCATTTGCTATTATTCCTAACAAAATCATCTGGTACTGGATGTAGCTGTATGCCTTTTAAATGGAAAGCATTTTAAAGCAAGTAAATCCTTCCGTTGGTAATTTTTCAAAGAGTACATAAAATATAATAATACATCGAGTCTGCACAACTGTTCTATGGGCCATTATGCACTTCAAAGTACCTCTGAGGTGAGGCATAATTTAAACAAAAAGAGCTTTTAAAATTAAAATAATTTTGAATCTAGATAGCATCTTCTTGCTCTCGCTGTGCTTCACCAAACTCAAATCACTTCCTATAATATTCCTTTTGATTGCAATGTAAATGAAGAACAGTCTTTAATGACCACCAGACACTGAAGCACTGGGACTGTCTGACGAACGCAGCACAGTCAGTCAGGAAAAGTTTTTTTTAAAGTTCTTTATTCCCTCTTAGTCACATCTGCCTGCCACAGGGCATCCACCCAGAGACCCGGACATCTGAAAACCTGGACAGGCTCTCTAGCAAAGCTGGTCCCAGCATGGGCTGAACAGAAGATCTATGCCCAGAGTGTCTAACTAGAAATTCAGCCACAGGATGCAGAAGAAAGAAAAAAAGGCCACTAGTAATACTGCTCAGAACCATTATTGTTGCTAATGAATGTGTCAGGGTGGTAGGTTTCTCAGATAGGTCCTAAAGGACAGTTGTGAATAATGCATGGTGGCTTCTGTCTGTCCTAGCCAGATAGCTCAGGGCATTACGCATAGCAATTAAGCAGTTTGCTGTAACAATTTAAGTTATAATGGTAAATAAGCATTAGCAATGTTACAGGCCAGATCAGAGAGTCACAGTTATTTACCCCAACTGCAGATTCTGGCCTTTTAAGTTTATTTACAATGTCAACTGTGCCTTGAAATAAATGAAAGCTGCTCATTTCTGTAGGGACCTTCTCTATCCTGAATCCATTACTCGAGTCAGACAGCAGGAGTCAAAAATCATCACATTTCCTGGCAATTGCCAAGTTACATAACAAATTTGTTTATCCCCAACTCCTGTATTTGGCAGGCAACCCTTGCTTTATAGATGTCAGGCAATAAGGTTAGAGGATAAAGGGAGCGGCACCCTCGTGCAGCTTTACCACAACACCGAGAACAGGACCGAATCGTACTGCCTCTGATAATGAGACTTGCCCCTGCCTTTGGATATGCCCCTGTACATACTTCATTTCTTTACTTTGAAGCTATAAGATGGGGTTTCTCTGGGCGGACAAGGATCTGACCCCTTCGGCAAGGCTGCCGAGAACAACACGCTGCAGCCACGGACCCATAGGTCAGCTTTCTCGCGTTCCGTCTGTGGGAGCTGTGGATTTTCAGCTGGCTGGGCACAGCTGGGGACTCTCTGCCTGTTTTCACCTGACTCCACTGCTCTTTTTTTTCCAGATTGCTGTTGCTGCAGACTGTAAAAGCAAGAAACTGAGCCATTTGAGTTCTGGTTTCTCAGCAGCTCCCTCCCAGCTCCGGCATAGGAACAGGTACCTCCAGCTGGATTTACTGAAAGTAAGAATCTTTTTTATAGAAAACCTTTTCTGTAGTCTCCAATTGTGACTTCCTGAAACATGGGATAGCCCTTTTCATGAAGAATCACTGCTACCTCTCAAGTTAGAACCTCAGATCTGGCTGTAGGAGGCCTCATGGTGAGACAAAGGACATTAAAGCCAGGTGAACGTCCTCCTGCTTCTCTGAACGGCTCAGCCTGAGAGGCAGGAGTCGGACAGGTGGTCACCGCTGGTCAGCAAAAGGCTTTGTGACACACAGAAATAAAGGGGAAAACAGGAGGAATCTTGACAAGATTTCACGTAGAGACACAAAGTACTCTCAGCAGTCCTTCCCTCTTTGCATCCAGGCCACATGAAGAGAAATAAAGCACCACACATCTCCGGGCATCCAAGACAGGAACTGTGCAAAGACAGGTCTCTCAAAATGATCCCTGCTGTTTAGAGAGCAACCTTAAGGAAACTTTTCTAACCCAAGGATAGCAAGCAAATATGTATTTGTATGTTGCAGAGCCAAAGAACCAACTCTAGACACTCTCCATAACAAGTGCTGCCAAATGACGGTCAAAGCCTATCGGTTCCTGCAGCCAAGATGTGCTGGCTGGGTCCACCATGGCATGACCAGACCCATCTGAATTGGCCTGAATAATCCTCTTGATAGACAAGAGCAGGAGGAGGAAGAGGAGAAACTGCCCCATAGTTTGGTCTGAAATAGCAATGGATCTGCAGCCTTATTATGCAAAAGGCAAGTAGAGAAAGGGAGGAAAATTCTTTCCGTTTGTGCCAGCATCATTCAAAAGCAGCTTTTTCCTTCCCTGCAGCAGTCATTTTGCTGTCGAGCTGCGTTTTTGTCTCTTCCCCTGACCCCTGCTCTGCATTTTGCTTTGGATAAACACTTGGAAAAGAAAGTTCATCCAGCAACCTTCAGCACAGTCCATCACCTTGCAGTGTCCCATTCACACGTCTTAGTGCTCCCGGGGCAGCTTGTGGACCTCCTGATGAGAAGGAAGCCTTGCTCTGCTGCGCACTGGACAAAAGTCTCCTTCCCCAGGCTTTTTTCCATACTGGTTTTCATGGGAAGACACTCTGTGGGATTGAATCATTTGTTGCGCTGTTGATGTCTAAAGGACAATAAACACAGGAAACTGAACGGGAATACCCTTTGCCGCTGAGTTATATTTAACTGCTCAACTAAAAGCCCATGTTGTTTTTTGAGCTGGATCTGATGTACTCACTAATTATATTCGTTTAGCCCCCTTGGTTCAGAAAACCCCATCCAGTCTAGGCAGCATTAATACTTTTCCTCATGGCTCAACACCAGCAGTCCTCACAGTTTCAGGAATTTATCAGCACCGCAGTATTGTATCCATGCTCCTCTGCTGCTTGCTGCTCTCTTCTTTACGGCCACTTTCATCCCATTTCTCTGCCAGCTGTGATCCTCTCCCCAGATGACAAACTGGAGAATAAACTTGCTGTCCGTAAGACTGTTGCCTCCCCACTAGATATCTTTGAATGTGACTTCCATCTTCACACACTTAACGCCCACCATAAGCGAAGCTTAATGACTTGCTGCAGTTGCATTAATAAACTTCCCGGGTTGGTGTGTGTCAAGTTTTCAGCACAATGCATGGGACTGGCATAGGAGGTATAATCCTAGCACAGCATGTGATTAACAACTGTTATCGCTGCTATGAAAACAGGAACTTTGGTGAGTAATTATCGAGCTAATAGAGACACTGGGTGTCTCAGCAGGAGAAGATAAAGCGCTACACTGGCACTTTGAAAGGAGAAGCCTGTCTAAAAGCAGGAGGTGGCTGGAGCTCGGCACCCAGGGGGGAGCGGGCAGAGGCAGGGCTGGCACGTGGGGCTGCCCAGACCCCCGGGTTGGCTAACTGGGGATGGTTAGTGGTGCATCAGGCATGAGGTCTGCTTCTCAAATAATATTCAATCTCTTCTTGTGCTTTTGTGAAAAGAATAAGAAATGTCAAAAGAGAGATTTCTGACTCTAAGCACTCGCTCCTTTTGAAATTTGGATATAAAGCTCCTACCTCCGCCTCATGTGATGAGCTGGTGTGGGATGCAATGTGGTGTGACTTTCAGTTGTCCGTCTTCTCTAGAAGATTATTTTAAGCGTATTCATTACAAGTGAAACATTGAATCCTCTTTCATCAAAGAAATCAGACACTAAACAAAGAAAAAGAGAGCTAAGGAAAGTGATGTACTGTAAGATCTTAAACCAGCTAACCAAAGCAGATAAAGTTAAATGCTGTTTTTAAAGGTGCACATCAGGCCAGCGAAACTAATTTACTGAACTACCACCAGTACTCAACATCGTTATTCAAAGCATAACGATTTCATTACTGGCCTTGTAATACACAACCCGTTCTTCTGCGTGTGACGCTGTGCTACCTCCTGAACTTTGCAGAACGCACAGAGAGTGTGACATGTTGCTTTCTGTGCCATAGCGATACAAAACATCTTATTTTTACATTTATTTCAAACAGCTGCTGAATTGTAGAGGCGATGGTACTTACGAAACCAGCTCAAGGAGATGAAATAATTTTATCATCTGTGTTTTGAAAAGCGGATATTTTTTAGTTGTCGTGTCCCCCTCAGCTATCTAGCCAGTTCCTGCAGACTGCAAAATATTCTGTTTCTGTCAAGTTTTGGACAAACCTCTTGATTTCACTGTCCACCCCCCTCCCCACCAAAAGCAATTTTCCCTCCTTTCTATTTTTCCCCCTCTTTTCTTTTATAGCATTTGCTGAAGGAACGGCACATTATCAGTAATAGGGATTGCACACGATGGAATCTGATTGATAGGCTGTAATAAACAATATTATAATTCAGCCAGTGGCTCTGATAAGGTAATCTGATATATCAGAAGAGCAAGAAAGAGGAGGAAATATCTGCAGAAAATGATTGGAGCTTTTGGCTATGCTGCTTTCTTCCACATATCTAGCACAGAGATTGTGGCAGTGAACTGAGGTACAAAGCTGCTTGCATTCAAAGGATGTACACATCAAGCATGCGTTGGGAAGAAGCTAAAGTGACATTTTTCATAGGTCCATCACCAATGGAGCACATCATGCACAGAGGCTGGAGTGCTTCGAAGCTTGGAAAGGGCCAGCGATGCTCTCTGACAGCTCAGGCCCGCGCCGGGGGGTCAAGGCTACAGGGGACGGGGCTGTGCTGGGATCACCCACTTCAAATTGCCAACCCAGAAGAAGAGAGCTCTGACCAGCAAGCCAACTGTCAAAGGGTCCTCTTCCAGCAGGGCGAGAGAAACAAACTGCTTTCACTGCAACCTTTTCATGTTTTGCAGAAATACTCATAGCAGACATGACTTCTCATTAGGGAAGTAATTTCTTCACAGAAATTGGAGGTAATTAGCACAGCAAGACCCTTGCTATCCTGTACACAGCGCAGCGATAACAACAGAACCTCCATTCTGGACTTCAGGGAAAGCAAGGTCAGCTCAGCTCTTCACTAAGTCCTGACTTACCATTCTGCAATTCCAACTCAGGTGAAATAAACACAAGTGCTCTCACTATCGTAACCTGCTGCAAGTTATAAAAATAAACCTTCCCCCTGCTCCGTGGTGACTGAAGGCAGCAGTGGCACATAATTTTTGCACAGCAATGTCAGCTTAGAATATATTAGTGAATATTAAAACAAGAAATACATCTAATTTGAACACACTATTCATTCCCTTGGCACAACGAGGGGTAAAGATGCTTTCTTCTCCCTTCCTAGATCTCTACGATTTCCCCTTGGCTTGTTGTCCAATATGTAAAGACGGTGTAATTTAAAGACCTCGAATTAAAGCTTCTCACTTTCCCTGGAGCCGTAGCCCAAATCTCATGACTTGTTAATGACATTTTACCAAATTACACCACCTATCAAAATGCCTTGGGCAATATTTCTCATCACCCAGAAGCGTCGAGAGGATCATCCAAAGTTTCCTGAGAATCACAGAAGTCACAGCTGTAGATCCCATTTTTGTCCTTTTCTTAGGCAGTAGATTCCTTTAGCATGTACAGTTTCCCTGCCAACCCCCCTCCACTCATTGACAGGTATTTTATTTACTGCACAGATGCATTTTGATCTGCTTGCTTATTATAACTTTTAAAGCCATCAGCCCCAGCTGGACATCATAGTGTCTTCTGCTAAGACGCTAATACGCTGGCCTCCCGTGTTCCCTAATTGGGGAGGCACAGCTATCCATATTAACCTCATTATTTCGCTCAGGAGGGATTTCATCCACATCCTTTTCTTAAAAGGCTATGGTATAGCACATTGCATTCCTTATTCCCAATTCAGTTGCTGAAAACTAACTTAAGAGTTTCCAGTAATAAAGAAGTCTCTCTTCATTTCTCCTGCACTTTAACCACCTGCTTTGATTTATATCAGATTCCTCCGGCAGTTTCAGTTGGCCATCCTGCCTGCACTCCCTCTATCGCTGTACTGGGCTGCAGGGACTTTTCCACTGCGATTTGGAAGTCAAATGGCAGAGCCAGGTTAATAGGGAGCCCCACCACGGGGTCACAGTGACAAAGGTGACATTCTGCTTGTCTGTACCCTCAGAAAACCCCTCGCACCAAACTCACCCAGGGAAAGGGAAAGCAGCAAAACTAGTGGCTTCGTTGTCAACAAACCTATCCTATTAGTGAAATTGGTGCTTTTCTTTCCTTGTGTTTTCTAAACCATTCATCATGGTGCCTTTATCCTGCAGCCGATACGTTGCAAGCTGTCCTCAGCTGCCAAACTTAAAGAAACTTCATTATAAATGAAATGGCTCGCAAAACAAGATAGCACAGAATATAAAAAGCAAGGTGGAAGGAAAGCTGAGTCTAAAAATCACCAATTCTTCTCATCTAATATCTTCCTCTGTCTCCTTTGGAAGACACTTTCTGCCAAAAATAATGAAAACAAATATGTATCTGAGCCCAGATGCATCAGTTCTATTTCTCTGGGAGATTTCTTGGGTGAATCTCAAAAAGAAGTAACTGCACATGCATTATTCTGTATGACGACTCTGCAGAAAAGATCTTCCCTTGTAATTCATTGGATTTGCTTACCCTTTGATATTCTGCAGTCCCATCAAGCACTTGAAGACAAAGCTGTGCACTGGCTGCTACTTCAATACTCTTCCTTGCAGCACGAGGATAATTTCAAGAACAAAACCATGCTGAGCTGGATACTTTGCGGGACCTGTGAGCTTCATTAAGAGCTGCCATTTGGGAACAAAACAGTATTATCCTCATTTTACAGATGGAAAACGGAAGCAAAAGGATACCTCCCCATCCATATTGTAAGTTTGTAAGTATATTAGAATTTACCCTGCTTCTGAGCTAGACCACAAACACATGCTAGCTGGGCACCTTTGATGCCAGACATGGGGGAAAAAGATGAAGCAAAAGTCTTCAGAGACGTCTACTCCCAAGCTATGAGTCCACCTTTACAAGAAAGATTCCCATGGATGCTTTTATGTACCTTAAGGGTGGGAAGGCAACAAATACTGTGAGACTCTCAAAACTGGAGCCCATGGGGCCAGCTGAGGAGCCACTGCAGTCTTTAGTGGGACTCCCTCTGCCCCGCAACCTGCTCCTCTTTAGAAAAGGAAAGGCAAAAGCCTGTGGTCCAGATGAAACCTCTTAAAGAGAAAATAGCTACAGTTGTGTGGAATAGGATGGCAGTTTGAAAGACATCTGTTTTTTGAATATAAAAAGGATCTTTATTCCTGCTTTAAAGTGCCCATAAAACCTTAAGGATCCATGACAGTCTAGAATAAATGCTATAGACCTTTCTATAGTGTGTGCAGAAGGATTTTTTAAAGTGCATTTTTAATTATTAAAGTCATTAAAGTAGCATATTTATCATTGCAGCAGCATCCTCTCAACACAAAGATGTTTTTGGGGATGAGCAAAGGGCCATTTTAGGTGCAACCCAATTTCCTTCTTTGATGGAAACATTTCAGTGAAAGGAAAGAAATTCCACCAGTGAATCAGCTCATTATTTTGTGCGATTTAAAAAGGTTTCCTAAAGCATGAGTCAGGGCACTAAAGGACCCATGCTAGCAACAACAAAAACCCTAAGATTTTTCAGAAGGCAACAGCAGCCTTAAGAAACAAACTTGGATGGAAATCACTGTCATTACCTCTGTCCCTGAAAGTGGTTTGTGGGAGGATAAAGCATCACAGCCACCTAAATTCCTCCACTCTTCATCTGGGGCTGGCAGGAGGTTTCCACTGGAAGCAATAGATGTTCCCATAAGCAGAGGTAAAACACAACCTGGTTCCTTGCAGGTCTGTCTCTTGTTTCCCCTAATCTTCACACAACTTACTTGCTCTGACACCTAATCAAGTCCATGGCAGAGGAGCTGGGAATTCAAACTGGATTCCCCAATTTAAGTCCTTAAATGGAATATTAGTCTTCCTCTCTTCTTTAAAAGACAGAAAACACACATTTACCAGGCTGAAGAAACACAAAGAAAACAAAAATCCAAATGGTACAGACTTGCCACAGAGACAATAAAGAATTTCAGCACCACTCCCTGAAACACAAATTGTTCCTGGACAGATAAAATAAGGGAGGGGGGAGGTGTCCTCAAACCCCAGCACACTGACGATAGCAAAGCACTTCCCTGCTCAGAAGTAAAATGCTTTTTGAAAAGGTTGCGTTGAACTCATTTATGGATAATGTAAGTTACAGCTTCCAAATGAATTCAGCATAAATATTTTACATGACACTACAATAAGCTCTGTACAGAGAGCCTAGAAAACGTGGGGGTTTATTTGCCATCGTTCTGGAACCACTAATTTCAATCGACCAGTTCCCACACTCTAAATGGCTCCGCTCTTTGCTTGTGCTTGGCGTTGATACAGGTACTGCTGCTGTTTCAGCTGGGCTCTTAAACTGTGGAAATGGAAAGAGCTTTTTTCCCGTTGCACAAGGGGCAAACGGCAGTCACTTTCTTCAGATCAGCTAAGGGATCACGCACGCAGTTTTGTAGAACGTTAAGTGCCGGAGAAGCTTTTGAAGTAACTGGGGACTTGATCTGAAACACTACTGAGAAATTTCAGGACCATGAGGAAGGAGGTCACATGCTTTTTATTTATTATTTATTTTTAACAGGATGAAAAGAACTTCAGTCACTCAACTTCAGCAGCTGCAGAACCAAAGCATTCAGACCTGCCGCTCGTTTTGCCCAAGCAGAGCTGCATCAGGCCTGTTAAAATTAAGAGCTGTCTCTGCCACTTGCATGTAACCCAATAAATCACTTCTTATTTCAAAACTAACAGCTCAGCTCTCTGATATGTGCTCAGGTGTTGGGACAGTCGCTAAGAAGATATCGAGTGATCTTGGAGGTCTTCTCCATTGGCCTGGAAGGGCTGATACAGAGCATAAGCACACCCCCACAGACCAGCAATGAATTCCTCGTTCTGCCATTGAATCAGAGCCAGATGGCAAATCAGTAACAAAGCCAGGACAAAAGTCACAGGAGTCCTCCACTTCTCAGCCTCTTGTATTTCCTAGAACACACTTCCCTCTGAGCCTTATTAAATATAATTGCTTAAGCAAGGATGGCTATTTTTACCATTTCAAGTTGTCTTTGGCAAGTGTCTAAGCAAAGAAACACAAACAAAAGGAATCTGTCTTCAGCTGATCATAATGCCATCAAATTAAAAGTTTATGTTCTTTAAACACGGCGATGCCTGTCTTTGATGACTCCCCCAAAAAAGGTAGTTCGACAGGGAAAAACCAGAGCGTGTTAGCAGGAGTGGAGGTGGAAGCCAGGTGCATCAAAAAGAGTGAAACAAGCAGAAAGCTAATGAGCACGAAGGCTTCGACTTGGCTGAGTGGGATGTGATTTGTCATACTCCCATACAGTGTTTTCATATGGGAACAACAGAATGTTTCAAGGTTTTTTGTGTTTTGTTTTATTTTTTTAAATCAGGACAAAAGATGAAACTCACCACAGACTATAATTCTGAAGTAGAAGCTGCATCTAAACTCATCATGGAGCTGTTGTTTAAAGAGTAAGAGTTTCCTCTGGACTTATTCTGCCTGTCCATTACACAGCAAAAAGAACAACATTTGCTCCCAACAGATAACTGCATCCCAAAGGATCTGGAAAAGAGTGAGGAGTGATTAACTACTGGAACAAACTCAGCGAGGACCAGGGCTGCCTCGTCCTTACATGGAGTCTCTAACTCTCTGCCTGCGTCAGGGAAAGATTTGCTGGATGGGGCACCAGGCACCATCCTGCTGTCGTAATTGCGGAATGCTACATTATGCTAGCTGTCAGATGAGATGATCTTGTAGTTCAGGCTGGCCCTAAAAATCTCAAGACTCCCACAGACTCTGTGGGATCATTTCCCAAGATGCATGTGCTAAAATTAGGAAGAAAGGTGTTCCGATAGGAATCTGCCCTCAAGGCAGGCTAATTTCAGAAACTGCAGCTACTTACTATGAAAACATTTTGGTCTGGAAATTTTGAGATATTTCAAATGTCTTAACATATTTTGTTGCTGTATGGGCAAGAAATACAGACTTGTCTTTTCAGGTTTATAAGCTGATGTCACAAATGATGGAGAATGGCAAGAGCTGTGGCAGGGAGGCAGCTCCAACTTTGCTGCAGTTTTGTAGGTACTGGGGTTCTCATTGTGCCCCTGCTAGGGATTTAGGTCTGCTCATATTCCAGCCAAACCACCTTTATGAAGCTATACTTATGCATTCCACTGTTCATTTGAATTGTCTCCCCTAACAGCACCTAAATAAATAAATAAAACCAAGATAGACACAAAATAGAAAGCACCTCGAGGATAAGCACCTTTCCCTGCCAACCACCTCATTTGTTTCTCCTCTCATTTATTAAACCTTGTCTTTATTGCACACCACATTTAGAATGGAAAACAAAAGGCTTTTTATGTTGTTGCTGAGTTCCACCACTGCCCACAGGGTTACTGTGTGCACGTGCAAAGCATTGAGAAAGAGCCAACAGACACAGTAATTAATGGCACCACAGACTCCTTCCAGCACACCTCTGGTCACTCCAGTTCCTGCAGTCGCTTTCTGGACATCAGCTTTCACTAAACTAAAGCACGTAATGATGATACTAATAAACCAGAAGCCTAGGCTTGGGCAAGTACCCCATACCAGTTGTTCAGTCCAGGCACACCAGAGAAGGAAGGCAGCTTGTCTCTAGGATGGCAGTTTGGAACTGGCTAGTCTCTCAGTTAAACCAATTTTGGATTCTGCCTGTAAAAGTGAACAAGTTTGCTAAGACAAAATCAAAGAAGAATTAACATGGAGCATCCTGAAGAAATTTCCATCCTTAACGTACCTCTTTCATTCTATGTCTGCCTCATTAAGGAAGCTTCAATGAAATCTTTTCAAACACACAGCACAAACAAAGAAGTGATTGCAGTTTGTAAGGAAGTGGGATGCAATTAGCATATGAACATCAAAATGTTTCTGCAATCTCCATTAGCTATGTATTGTCTTTATCTTTTTAGATTCCTGCTTTTTTTTTTTTTAAATTCTGTTCCAATTCCTTTCCTTCACTTAAAGTCCAAGGTTCAAATAACCAACATCAGAAAAATTGTTCAAGGGAGTAGTCCCAAGCAGCACAAACTCACACTGGATTATACATGAGAGTTACTGACCCCCACTTCAACCACACCAAAGACAGACGCACTTATTTTGGTCCAGGTTCAAAACCACCCTCCTCTTGCTGTCTCAGGTCAGACTTCAAAATTTGCAGCCACAATTCATGCGAGGACAAACCACTGATACTGAGCATTTATAAGTGCAGCACCCTGGTTAAAGGGACGGAACATGAACATTGACCAGACATACCATCCCTGGTCATGAAATCCTAGTCGTGGCGATAATGAGGAAATTCCAATGACCTCAGCTCTATGGTATAGTCTCTTCTCTGTGTATTGAAGGTTTAAAGCAATGTTATTCCCAAGTTCCTGCTTACGTATCACATAAGCAGGTTACATGGGAGCTGTTCTGAAGTTATAAAGAATTGGGATCCTGTGCTTTAGCACCACTAAAACTGGTGCTCAGAGGCCCTGGAGCACAGAGTTTGGCTCAGGTAATAGCTAGAACAGAGAAAGGTGAATAAATCTGTCTCTACAGAGCCCTAGAAATACTGCCAACAGAAACAGACCCGTTGTTTAACATGGGCTGAGAATTAGCTATTTCCACTGAAACCTGTTAAGAACAACACTTGAGCAAGGTTTTGATTTTCATGCTCTGGGACAGGTGACCTCCTGATGCAGCGTGACGGATACAAAGGGAATAAGCTCCATGCCTGAGGGACTGGGGATGGAACACAATCTGCTCACGAAGCCTGTGCCTGCAGTCCTGTGCCTGCTCTAAGGAAGAGTGGCCTGCTCAAGCCAAAGCAGCTCGAATGTGCAATTATTCTGTACCCTGTTATTTATCAGCTCATTAAATAATCAATAGCTACCTTGTGAGAAGTCTTCTTGCTTCCTCTGTATCTCTCATTCTGCATCATCTTTGCTACCCTAAAGCAAAGGAGGACAGTTCTTCTAGTCTAATTTGGCACCTATGCCAGCGAGCCCCCCTCCCCAGCCCTGATGCTCTAACGCCGGGCTGACTGCTATGCTGAGAAGTTAATAAACATTTCTCTCCAGACACCTGGGTTAATTTGTAGAGAAAAGAGAAATGAAGAACGTTTCTTCTGCCCTGTCTGCCACTCCCCCTGGTCAACCCACTGACTGATCTAGATCCTCTCAGGTCAGGTTTACACACAGCTCCTCAGTGCAGAGAGGCTCCCTCTCCACCTCCCGCACCT